>NW_010429629.1:20840-39674 GCF_000710305.1 Buceros rhinoceros silvestris
TAAAAATGGGCACAGATAGTATTGTTCTTCAAGGCCCATCTCAGAGGAAATTCGTTTTCATGCTTACTTAAAAAAAACTGTTTAAGGCCAAGTCACTGCAATTACGTGTATGCGTAAAGTTAAGCATAATTCTAAAGGCTTAGCTGAGCAGTTCAGTGCTTTTCAGGTCAAAGCACAAATATTTTACAAATAGGGGAAGAAAAGTAAAATGTTTGCTTGAGGCCAAGGAATGAGTTACCATTGGGTTTGGAAGAAACTAAATTTCCTGAGTAGCTTCTTGACAGCCGGAGCACAACTTGAAAGCCATTTACATATTTAGATATAGGCGTAAGAAACTGTGTGATGGTTGTGTTTTATGGTTGTCTTTATTCTCTGGAGATGCATGTCTGAAAAATAGGAATTTTTTAAAAGAGCAAATACACTATTACATTACAATCTATTACTAGTATAAAAATAAATAAAAATGTATGTGTATAGTCTTGATTTTGTCTCATAGTGCTGTCACGAACAAGTTTATAGCCTTAGCAATATGCTTCATTTTCCCTAGTACCGTTAAAGCTGTCATTTAATTTTAGTGTGTGGTGTAAAATTGCTTGTTGGTTTATCATCAAGTTTAAGAGAGTATATTCTGGGAGCACGGAGTACACTTTTTCCCCGAAAAATTAATTCCCTGATTGTGAAGGGCAAGAGCAATTGCTCAGCTGTTGTTTTACTATTCTGGTTTTAATTTTTGTTTTAATAATATCTTAAATAGGTAGTGTAAGCTGCTCATGTGTTACTCTTTGCCTGAAAAGGAATACTGAAAATCATTCCTCTGTTTGTTGAGCTATTGTTTAAGGAAAAATTTATATATACACTGACTTTTTAATTACAATTGAAGTATGAAAAAAATGTTTCCAGAGAGTGAGATGAACTTTCAGAGTTTTAGAAATAATGGTGTGTATTAATTTATTTTATATATTTTACTGCATTTCCTCAACAGTGTTTGTGTGCCGAAGAAAACCGGGGTCACAAAAAGTGTGTGTGGATTCAGGTACAGATTAGCTGTGCCCTGCAGAAGAGATCCATGATGCCAAACCACTCGGAAGCTCCCAGGAGCTGTAAATAGTCGAATGCTGGGAGAATATTCAAGGGAAATACCCACTTCTGGCCACCACTGGAGACAGGTGGACCCTTTGCCTGAGGCAAAATTACCATTCTTATTTTGGGGGGTATTTCCCATCCCTTTATAGTGATATAGCTAGACATGATAGCAAACCAGTGTCTTTGGACCAGCAAGACTGACCCCTGAGAGTGGTTTCCTGGAAGCCAGAGCCATCAGAGCTGTTCATGCTGCTGAGCATCAGCCTCGTGCAGATGCAAGTGATGGCAGAAGATGCAAAGATGGGAGAGGCTCAGACCCAGTGAAGCAATTATGTGTCCAATGCGCACACGAGCACTAACGAAAGCCTCACAGGTATTTGCAGAGGAGAATGTACCCTTTCTACTCATAAACATCAAAGGATTTGTGGGGTTACTGATTAGGAACTGCAGCTTCTTTTACTTAAGGAAGGCATGGATAATTAATGATTGTGCGTTCTGATTAGAAAATTAACATTGCTAATGCTGTTACTAGATAACTGAATTTTGGTATTATAAAAGTCTTTTGAAATGCAATTTGACAGAGCATATATCAGATTAAACTGGATTGATTAAGGGAGTTTTGAAGTTGTTGATTTCTTTGAGAGCTCTGTTAACGAAGCATTATATTGTAACAGAGCCCGTTAATAGCGGTGTTCTACTTAGCTAACAGCCCATTACCCTCGAAAGGTAATAAAGTGAGATGCCATAGCAAGCAGGATAGGACAGGAGACTCCACTGCATCCACTACAAATCTTAGGGTACAATTCTAATTTTGTGGTGCTGTGGGGTCTTGTTTTCATTGTCAATTTGCGATGATAATACTGAGTCCCATGGGCCACTGTCGTGAAGTGAGACCATGGTTTTGCGTTATCTGTTAACATCAGTGGACTGCTGTGAGCATACCACGCGGCAGGATGGTGCAGTGACAATGTGCTGACTATTGAAGGAACTAGTGAAAAGAATTGACACATTGTGACTTGCACTGAGACCCTTCCAAAATAGCACTGAGATAATTACCTGCATGTAGTTTTGCTCAGTTTCTTTTGGGTGAGGGACTTCTTTCTCTAAAGGCCAAAGCAACTGCATTGTGCTCTGGGGTACCATGCAAGAAATTAAAAATGTGCATTAAATATTGAAATGAGAAAGGCACCCTCAAAACTAGTAGTAACTAGAGGTTTTGGCTGCATACCAGAAGCTTTTTTTTCCGTTCTTTTGCAAACTTCTCTGCTTTGAGTCTTGGCCAAAACCTTATCATCCTATGACTCAAAAGTTTGGAGGGAAAAAGCCTTGGCATCTCTTTTCTGAATGTTAGTGCAGCATCTGTGGCGTTCTTTGGCACTTTGCCACGTGTTTCCCCATTGAAGGAACGGTCCCACTGAAGGCAGTGGGCAATGCTGGGGTACAGTGCAGGAATATCATCCAAAGTCCAACGATGCATAGAGACAACAAAGAGTTATTTTTCATCTGCTGACCTTTCTGAGAATGGTGATGATGCAGGAACGGATATTTGCACAGCTGGCAACTGAAAAATGCGCTTTTTGAGGACAGGAAGATAGGTGGTCAAAAACTAATAAACCACATGGTGCTATCTCTTGTTACTTTTTGCGGTAAAATTGTCCATAATTCAGATGTTTCCAAGTCCACAGTTAGCTGCTGTGGTTGGTTGGGAGCCCTGAAAGAGAAGCAGCCTGCAGAGGAAACAACTAATAGGCAAAATACATTGTACTACAGTTCTGTTGCCATCCTGCTTCCTTATGCTTAGGAGGTAACACAGAATTTTCATTTTATTCCGTGAGGAGGTTTTTGAGGGTGGTAGGAAGATTAGAGATTTGAGACATGCTTTCTGGAGGTTCCTATTTATTTACTTGCCCCAAGCATTCCTGTGTGATCTTGACTGTAAGAGGCAAGATCTGGGCTTGGTGGAGGTTCATAGGTCTGAGACCAATAATCCAAATAAACCTAAATGCACCTGTCAAAGACTGATAAGAGCCCAGGTCTGTCAGCTGCCCTTCTTGAAAGAACCTGCATTTCTCTAGTTCCGGAATTGTGTCAGCCCAATTTCCTTTCTATTTTATTACTTTACAGCAGCACAAAGTTCTTAGGACTCTCTGGTGCCTTGCAACCCCCAAAACATAATTCAAATTATTTACCACCTGAACTCCACTTGCAATCCTTGAACATTAAAATTCTGCCTGCACTGCAGGGTGGAGGTAGTAGCTAATTTTATTTATTTTTTTTTTAAGCCCCAACAATAAATAAATCAAGACACAACACTACTGGCCTTTGACATTAGACTCCTCTTTCTCAGAGTAATATTTTTTTACATTAAAATGCCTTTACACAGATATTATTAGGCTGAGTTCATTGACATTCATCTGCATTTCCGTTGTTTCTTCTCTCTTTTCTTTTAGCAAGTTTTCAGTTGCAGTAGCTTGGGTTTTATGTTTAAAAAAACTCTCCACGCCCAGAGTTGGAGACTTGTGAAGCAGGACCTAGAATTGAGGAAAATTTTAGTTTCATTTAGAGAAAAAGCTGTCAAAACCAATCAGGAATCTCAATCAGGAAGCTTTTTGTTTTGCTTTAGAAAAGTTTGTTTTGAGGAGGAACAAGCGAAACGAAGAGATGAAAAAAGGTGAAAAGGAAAGGGCGGGCGAATGTAGGAGAGGGTGAAAAACCTGCTGTTAATGTAGTCTCTTTCAGTCGAGGTAACAAAAGAGGTCAAAAAGCAGATGGAAAGGATTTACTTTGCTGTGAGTCAAACAGCAAAGTAAGAAAAGCAATTGCAGAGCGCTGAACTCGAGAATAGTTGTGCGACCTGGCCCAAACTCCATGTGAGTGCCATCCTGCCACTGACAATTGCTGCTGGAGAATATTTATAGAAAAACCGGTGTGTTCAGGGTGATCATTGCTCTGTGGTCTGCACAGTTTCTGGCAGAACGTGTGTATCCACGCCGGGGTAACACCGCATCAGTTTATCTGTCGTCTATGACTTTGCCTAATCCCTTTCTGAATTTCTGTGTCACTTAAATACCAATATCCAGTTTTAGCATTTGATATTTTTGGTTTGAAATCTATTTTCAATATGGTATAAAGCTCTGAAATTCCAAAATGCCTCAAACCCAGGAGATTTTTTTTTTACCTTCAGGCACGTTTCTAACTGTTTTATTGTACAAAAAAAAAAAAAAGTATTTTATCCCCATTCACAGCAGATGTTGATTTATATTGTAGTACTCACTGGTGTACTCCAGTGTTGCAAATAATCAAATATATATTCCAATGGTATATGGCATGGAATAATCCAAGCAGCAGCACTGCAAGACTGGGTCATACTAAATTCCTAAAAATATACAGTTAACCATTAAAAATTACACTCTTTACCCAACTATGAAGTTGCTACAGTACTCTCTGTCTCCTTACGGTTTTATGACTGTTCAGTCAATCAAAATCCAAATGAACAAGTAGCTCTTGAAGACATTCTAGATTTGTCAGAGTCCTTTGAATAGGTGGGATTTGATTTAAAAGACGATCAAAATGACAGAGCAAAATAGTCTGTAATATTTGTGACTTCTTCTCCTGAAACCAGTGCACTAAAATTTTGAAACATAGGAAGTTTTCAAAGACTTCCTTTTGGAAACCCTACTTTTATGATAGGTAAGCCCAGAACTATTTTAAAGGCTATTGTGATGTCTGTATGAGTGATTAAAAAAAAAGCAAATGATTTAATAAGCGGGCAAAGTAATCTATGACAGTGAAGCCAGGCAGTCCAGCGAGCAGGGACAGTGCTGAGCTGTAGAAGTCCAACCATGTAATGCTACAGCTGCCTGTTCTCTACCAGAGTTACTAGGACTCTACTTTCCTTGAGAAAGAGGAGAAACCCCTTTGCTTGCTTTAATCTTAACCTTATATGCCACTTAATAGAGAACAAGAAATAATCTTTATGACAGGCAGTGTAATTGGATCATTTGGATTTTATTTTCCCTATATTTCATTCCTCTTTGTATTTTATCACCATTGTCCTAATTAGGAAAATACCCATGAGAGGTGAGAAAATTGCTTGGGTACTGGGGGCCTTTTGTTGGTTTTGAAGCAGCAGAAAGCAACTAGAATGGCCGTGAATGTTCATAGTCAATGCTAAATATCAATCTAATTAATGTTTAACAATGATTTATTTTGTAAAAGCCATTAAAAAAAAAGCCACAACACTTTTTTAATGCCATACTAAACGGTAAGACCGGAAGAGAAATTCTGCTAATGTAAATCAGTGCAAAGCCAGGGCTTACTCTTAAGTTTTAAAAGTGATGTAAGTTGTATAAGAAAATCTACTAGGTTGTGCAGCTTTTCCTTCTTTTTTCCCTTATTCTCTCCTCCACAAAGCTAGCGCATGTTGCTTAGCAGAATTTTAATTTTCAGAATTACATGTGGTAATTTGTGAAATAAAGGCACTGGGTAACTTGCAGACTACAAATACGGCACAACAGACCCCTCGCATCCTCTGCTCATTACCACCTAGGATGCTACAAAAGAAAAGCTTGTCGGTTTGTTTGTTTGTTCCCCCAATCAGACAGGCTTCTGGTTGTGCAGACAGTGGATGAGACTGAATTTACATCAATATTCTCAGTGAAATTAGACAGATGTATTAGTAATCTTGCTCCAGTCGGCGTGCTGACAAGCAGTGCATGAGTAATGAAGAGGTCTTTCCAATGTGACCCCACTGCAGAGCGCTAATGAACAGGGATGCGCGTTATTAGTTGATAGTCCCTACCAGAATTAGAACAAAGAAATGCAATTTAAGGTGCTGCTTACAGAGATAATATTCTGGCTGCTTTACTACAGGGAGCAATAAAGAAATGGGGCTTCTGAGCTGGACCGGTGTAGTTAATGTTTTCCTTGCTTTTTAAGGAGTTAATGCTTCTTTAAGAAGAATGTAGGAAGCCTCAAGAAGTTATTGGTCCTAGGCTTACAGTCAAAAAACCGGACTATACAACCTGTAAAAATATTTCCATTTAAATTACAGTATGGCTGAACAGATAAATGCTTAAAAAATGAACACTTATGTCCAGTTAAAGATAATGAACATTGTACCTAGAAATGCAAATGCATTCTTGTTTTAGGTTTTGTCATCCACTGCTGCCTCAGAACTAACAGTCAAACAAATAAACTGTTTTCTGTAGTTTTCTCTAACATATGCTAGCAGACCTTTTATTTTGCTTCCTTTTTTTTTTTTGTGATTTTGATAATGGGCAATCATGCTCATAGGATGAAATCCATGTTCGTATACTTTCGACTGCAAATTAACTCTTCCTGTGTTTTGAAATTGCAATCAGTTCCATAGCAAGAGAGTAAAAAAGATATGATGGGATAAAATTTCAGCTGGGGATCAGTGCGATCCATAGGTGGTCGTTGCAGTAAGATGATAGTCATGGGAAGTCGTCACAGGTCTGCGTTGCCAGTACACCACAGCCACAGAGCAGGGCGAAGGCAGGTACTCGCCACTCAACGCTGACACAATCTTTTTCTGTGGTACAGTGGCTGGTGAGATGAATTTTCTGCTCCTGTAGAATTCCAGCTGTGTGTGCACGGATTTTCAGTAGATGGTGAGAAAGGAGAGGTGTGAAGAGCAGCTTGTGGGAAGTGGGGTGTGAGGGGGAGAATAGCTGGTGCTGTTTTGGCCCTTGGAGCAAAGAGATTCAAAGGCAGAGCTCCAAAGACATCTAAAGAGATGGCAAAATATTTCATAAGCCATGCGACTGTGGACAAAAGTTTATCCCTCTCAACTTTTAAATTAAAGGTAGATGAGAATGATAGTTTAAAGAATGGTGCTTAGTGACCTTTGGAATTGCCCTCTTCATTTTAAACCTTTCTTTGCCCTAGAACAACTGGAAGCTTTGAGGCAGTTTGGTAAACCTTTCTGGCATAAATTCCCAGTGTTTATTGTTTAATTTCCCAAAGATTGTTTCTAGGAGCAAACACAAATTGCTCTAAATTGCTGTAAATGCTGGCTTTGCAATTCATCTAATCGCTAACATCAGGCTTCCCATGTTAGTATTTTATTGGTTTGGAGTTTTATCATTTTCCACGTAAGTTACAATATTTCACTAAGTCTCTTCAGACAAATAATATTAAAAATCACTTCATAAAATGAAATGCTTTTTGTTGTTATTGAGTGATACATGTTTAGGGTAAGGAACACCTAGTTATTAAGAGAACATGAAATCATCACTCAGTTTCAGCTGACTGGCTAATTTGAGGAAACATCTGGTTTGTGGTCGGCATGTCCCTCAGTTGACTAAGGCAGCCAAGAAAAAGTGCTTGAAAGACAAGCAGTCTGCCAAGTCAAACACAGTCCACAGTGATTTGTTTTGTTCACTGAAAATAGTAGCAGCTTGGTCTAGCAGCTTGCCTCGGAAGTGGTTATGTTCAGGTTGCACAGGTATGTGAGGAAGCTCAAGGTTTGCTCATTTGGAAGCACAGCAGGTGCGATTCTGATCCTCCCACAGTCTATCAAAATGCCACTGCTTTCACTAAGAGTAAAAGTTAGCCCCTAATCTGTATTCTGAACCCTGTAAAGCTGTGGAATAATGGAGCAGGTGACTCAGTCTTTTTGTAGCTATTCTGTTCAATTTGCATAGTTTGGTTTCAAAGAGAATTTTCTGAGCATTTGCTACGATCCTCCAGTGAGACTAGTGCTTTGGAAAGGATGAGTTCTGGGTGTGTTGAGTTCTCTTCCAGTTTATGGAAGGGCTTGCGTCATGTGGTTGCCTGTATTTTTATGGGGTTTGATTTGATGGTTCAAGAGATAACTTCCAGAAGTTTCTGTGTTTTCCTCAGATTTTTAGTGGAACTTATGGTTTAAAGCCCTGGAGTGAAGAGAATGGTCAATATGTGGAAAAGCCATATAGCCCAGACAAACTGGATACCTTTCTTCACCAGTTTGGCAATGACTCTTCTGAGTAAAGTTCCTGTCTGTGTATGCGAGATCCTCTGAATTAGTACCCTGAGTAGTGCACCTTTATTTGCAAAAGTAATGTCACTTTAGTTCTTCCATCTTGCAGGATTTTGCAAAATGAATACGTAAATTTTAGAGCAGGGAGATGCAAGAGGCTTCTTTTTCTTTTTTTACACTAGATACTTTAGAATATAAATCTTTCATCTCTATTTTTCTATTTTGCAGATTCCTCTAGAAAAAATTTCCTTATAAATTAGAGCAACACCATATGTATCTGTGCAGATGTGGGCATGCATGTGTGTATACATCACACTGAAGTTCCCCAGTTGTTGGTTCTTCTGCAAGCTTGATGCTTTTAGTGAAGTCACTGGTAAATACTCTAGGAAAATAAGGACTCTCAAGGTTAATAAAGGCCATGTGCAAGATGTGCTCCTTCTGTTTATGCTTATGAAGATCAACATGTTTCTGGGAACGTTTACATAGACCAAACTAGTCAGGCATGAATTTTCTCTGATCTTAAACCATTTACTGGCTTACAGGTAGATGTGCTAGGACTGGCCTGAAAAGCTGTGGGACCGTAGGTCCCTTTGCCCTCACCAGTCCCGGGCACTGAAAGAAATAATCCACGGTCTGATCCAGACTGCAAGGATAGAATAGAAGAAAGAAAGAAGTAGCCCCATTGGTCTGGAGAGTGTCTCCCTTTCAGATGCTCAGCCTTACCCTACGTGAATGTGTTCTCCACACCAGAAGTGTGGAAGGAGATTAAAAGATTATCCCTGGCCTCCCCATCTCATATTGGAGCCAGGACTAAGAAGCCCGTGGGAAGTGAAAGCCCTAGGCTGCAGTTTGTGATAGGCAATTTTCATCCTGGGAGGCTTGTGTTATCACAAATGGTTATCGCTCCTGGGCTGGCTTTGGTGTGTATAGCACTCAGGATCTGACTGTGGCATCAGGGATGAAGCCACACTCCCCCTGTACTTTCTTGACCTCTAATCTTGATTGTCATTCAAGCAACATCCTTCTCACAGCAAAATAGAGGCGGAGTGGGGCAATCCCACCATCCATTTCATACACAGATACGTGCATTTCCTTACCTTCTGTTCACTGTGTTTAATGCAGATATACCTGACATAGTCCAGGACACGTCCCCTGGACACACAGGTTTTCTGCTGCTTTGAAAGCCCCTGGCTTCTGGATGATCTTCATAGCTTCCCTAGCTACTAAGAGCAGTGGAAGTTTCTCTTTCTGGAAAAGGTGACTTTTGACCAAGGAAGACTGATGGGATAACCTTAAGGCTTTCCCAGTGGGAAATGCAGTGTGACCCATCCCAAAGTGCCCACTCCCACCTGTAGCAGTCCTGCTCTCTTGGACTGAGCTATTCATGAGCTTAAAGTAATTCAGGGTCATGAAATGTGTATGTAAACCCTGTGTTCTCACAGCAGAAAAATAACGCAAACGTATCTTGTTTTCTAAACAATTCCTGGTCTTCTAGCATAACCGTCCATTTGTATAGTTCTTATTTTGTGACTGTGGTATGTGATTTAGCTATATAAATATTTTTATGATAATCTGAAGGAGTGTTGTCTTTAATTAGTACACTTTAGTACGTTGCTTTAGAAGAACAAGTAAAATATTAACTAAAGCTGTAGTATCTTACAGTTTCATTTTACTAACTGATAAACATCCACAATGTGTTTTAGACCTTGGTGAACTGATGTTTGTATTTGCTGACTGTCTGCAAGCCGTCAGAGTGCTCTTCTATCCCCCATGCTGAGTTTCTTGTCATTTACCATTACACGTCATGATTTTTGTAGAATGGGCATTAAAGCTTTACCTTACATTTTTTTAGTCACGGTGGTTGTACACTGAGGATTTGCCTGACAAATCAAATAATAGGTTCTCATGTACTGGGACTGGTGCCTACTAGTACACTTTAAATTAAGCCGTGAGGGACATACTTAATCATTTTGATTAGATGAGTATAGTTAGAGATGTGGAGGAGGAAATTCATGTTGAGTAAAACTTACAGGAAAAAAACTCAACAAACCAAACCAAAGGAGAGCAGTGCCAAACGGCAAACATCGTACCTGGTAAAAGCCTCTGCCAAGCTGTGATCCCCCTGCTCACGGAAGAGGCAGGGGAAGGACATGACGGTGGAGCCACGTGTCTGCCTGTGCTCCTGCCAGCATGGCCCTGCTCCGAGCTGACGGACCCTGCGGGTGCAGCGACGGTGGCTGCTGCGGACTCCGAGCACGGCACTAGAGTTGGCGCTAAGCGCTGCTAGAAATTAGGGTTATTCTGTAGCTCATACGGGGCCTTTCTAGAAGGCAGTTGTCATATGCTATTAAAGACTGCATCTCTTTGTGGTCTATTGACTAAAAATTATAGTTTAAGCCTTTAAAATATACATTACAGTGTCTGTAGGCTGTAACATTAACAAGCTTGTACTATGCCAGGTTGACTGACAAGATAATATATATTTAAATAAAAAATTACAGTGGGGCTCCACCACATTTCCCCGGAATTCAAGCGGCAATTAAACATTACTCAGTCTCCTTTGTACCACAAATTAATGAAGAGATGGAACAATCAGTGAGGAATGTTAAAGCCAGAGATTAGCTTTTACGTAAAGTGATCGTTAATAGGAAGTCAACATTTACCACACTGTACAGTCTTTTTTTTTTTTAAAAAAAGGGAAATACACGGTACATGTAATTTCTCTACAGTGGTGACTACTGCAGCTGCAGACAGCTATCAAATAAATGTACTGCCAAACGCTGTTAGTCCTTGTGCATGCCGTAGAAATTAGAAAAGCTTTCATACAGTTCCTAAATGAGGGCAGCATAAGTAGCTCTGGGCAATAATTCAGACTGTCCGTTCGCGTCAGTTTTACAAGAGGACCATTACTAACAATAGCTCTCTAGCACCAGGAATAGTGAGAGCAGCCTGGGACGAGGCGCTGGGTGTGGAAATTCAGGTTATGGGCTCTCTCAGTGTCTTGCTTTTACAGTGCTAACTGTATATGAAGGACCCTGCTGGAGGCAGCCAAGCCCGGGCAGCCTCAGGGAGGTCAGTGCGATATTGAAGAATAAAGAGCTGAATATGCATACACGTGTTTCCTGCATGTAGTGCAGTGGCTCAGATGTTGCGTGCAAGGGCTCAGACCTCGTGGACTTGTGAAAGGAATCTGTTGCTTCAAGGTACTGGCTTAGATTTGCAATATACAGCAATGTTAGCCGGCATCGGTGGTGGTAAGCGTGGTATTGCCACTGAATAATGCTAGGAATTCACTGTTTGAAGAAGATTCATACCTCAAAATTGAAATTGATGATGGATTAAAGAAGCATAAAATTAGCTGAAGTATATAAAATAATAAGTGACAGTATTTAAGGAAAAAAAAATCAGGTGTTCCTGAATATACTGGAACAGGGAGATAATCTTAGTACCATAAAGTATAGCAAAGGTTTTTTATTTAGTTCTGAAATTGGAACTGCTTGACAGCTTGTTTCCTTCATTCAGTGAAACACACCGTGGGCTTGACAAAGGAAAATCGAAATAAATTGCTGTCTAAACTTGGGTTCATTATAGTATTGGAGTGATAACCCTGTCCTGAAGGATGCACTGCCAGATTCAGACTCATAAATATTGTTATGACCAAGTAATAATGCTGAAATGCCAGTCTTGTTTTTATTCAGGCACTGCTCACAGTAATTAACAGCCAGATTCATTAAAATTAGTATTACAATTATTATAATATGTTTAATGATGTCAGATGTCCTAGCATTTGCCTGAACTGGAGGAGACTTTTTGAAGATAGAATAAACTCTCCACCTTGAGGTTTCCAGTTTCCAAGTATCTAAACTAGTGGGTTTTTTTGACTTAGGATAACGGATGGAAATTTCTTTTTTTGTGCACATATAGCTGAGAGGGAGCTTAATTTTCAGTCCTTATGTTTAATATGCATAGTGTATTCTTTAATGAATATTGCTCTATCGTTCTTGAAAATTTTTTTAATGCAGTGTTTAAACCAGGTGCAAGTCAGAATGTGATCTGTGATTGCAGGGTTATAGTGAGGGTCGTAGTGTTACTGCAGAATCAGAGTAAGAAATGTATGTGTGTTTCATAACGAAAATTTACTTTTTCTATAATTAGCTCTGAGATAGAGTTTTTAAAGTAGCATAATGCATATGTGCTTCATATGCACTAATCATAGTAACTTTTTTTTGTGTGTGTGTGTTAGGGGTTTCTAGAAAAGGGAGAGATTTTTACAGAAACTTTATTTTTGACAACAGACTTTGAACAAAATGCATTTTTTTCAAAGGATGTGGATTGTATTGAAAAATGAGCAAAGTTAAAATCTTCATCTAAAACTGCTGATTTTTACTTTGGATTAGGAAAATTTTATGTGTGCATTCTCATCCTTTGGAGCTGAAAAATTGAAATTAATATTGTGACCTGGTTTAAAATTCTATTTTTAAGAAAGAAAGAAAGGAAAGGAAATGGTTATTTCTCCGCTGAACGAAGGAAAACTTTCTTCCAAAATATTTTGCAAAAACACCTGCCATTTTAACCTGCTTTATGGTGTATTTTTCCTAGAAGGAGAAGCACTTTATGGTAGCACAGCTAGACTCTTTAACTGACAACATTCTCAGTATCAGTCTCATAAGGATGCAGATTTTCTCGTGGCAAGGGAAGGTAATCATATTTGCAATTAAAAAGAAAAAATCCGTGTTCAGCCTGGAGAAGGAAATGCGTTATCAGAGAAAATGCCATTATGAGTTGGGTACAACCAAGATACTTTGCCTTTTGAAATTTGTCTTACGTAGGTTCTATAGCGAGAGAGTCTGGTATACCTGGGCTTACTATTCAACAATACGCCCAGGCTTTTCTTTTGTCCTCCTCTCTATTCTGAATAGATGTGAGGTATTTTTTGGTGTTAGGAAACCATCGTTATTGAGCTACAGAAACTCTAGTGATAATATTAAAAATGGAACATTATCTCCTCAGAAAATTATATTATTAAAATAGCACTAGGCTGTAGTTTGAGAGGAATGATACAAACCAGATGTTTTGTGTCCACCTATTGATTTGATTTAATCTAATTATGAGGCGAATGAAATGTTCTCTGATGAAATGCTGATAAGCAAGAACTCAGCGTTTTGGCTTCACAGTTCTGTGTCAGCAGCGGCAGGCTTAGCAGTTGGGAGCATTGTGAAATCTTTTTAATATACCTGACGTGCTCCCTGGTCTCCTGGTAGGAGCCACGTACACCGTGGTCACAGGCACCAGCCCTGATTCTTGCTGGGGTGGGCTGTCTGGCTGCAGCATGAGCCAGAAATGTGCTTTCCTGGCTGAAGTCCTAAAATACCCCTATGTACCGTCTTTGTGTGTCACCTCAAATCCTCATCAGGCCGTACGGCTTTTCCTCGCCATACATAGACGTGCAGGACAAGCTTCTGAAAGTACTGTCATAGTCACATCAGTGGTGTTTGGGGATTTCTTTTTCCAGCCAAATGTGAGTGGTTGTAGAAAGAGTGAGGCAGGGGGGATGCCAGCGTGAGTTTCTGCTTTGGTGATCACACAACAGGAGCTCGAAGTCTCACTGTTTTGAGAGGGAAAGCCTGAGCTGGTGCTGGTAGAGGTATCTGAGTAAGCTCCTGTGCTTCAGATAATAAATTTTAGGATGATTAGTTATCTTTATTGCGATGGTAGCTACATGCCATCACTACTTATTTTGCATACAGCAGGAAAGATTGTGTTGTGGGGGTTTTGGGGGGAACAGGGGAACTGATGCTTCTATTCTTTTTTTTTTTTTTTTTGCTAGATCCCAATATATTCCTGGGCAATAAAGGGTTAATCCTTAGAAATCAAACCTGTGATGTATTGAGCTAGAAGTACTTCCCTTTTTATGCTGACATTTCTCTTTTGTTTATACCATGTTTGTGAGTATGGCAGAGACTATTCCTCGTAGCTCTTGGTTTTACTTGCCTTGGAGTTTTGGTAGCGTGGGTACACTGTGTAAATCATTATCCTAAAAAAAACCCAGTAATGTATGTAAGGAGGTTTTACTTCTGCATAATTTGGCTGCCTTATGCATTTTTCTATTTGGACGCTAAGATATTGAAACCATCACATAGATTTATGACTTACTTGGAGGACTTAGAGCAGCTCAATAAGTGGTTTTATGTGCCCATTTGCCATCTATTTTAAGTGGACTTGGTGGATACCTCTTATACCCGAGTCAGTGTATAAATCGCTG
The DNA here is from genome assembly GCF_000710305.1 of Buceros rhinoceros silvestris. Taxonomy (NCBI): domain Eukaryota; kingdom Metazoa; phylum Chordata; class Aves; order Bucerotiformes; family Bucerotidae; genus Buceros; species Buceros rhinoceros. The sequence continues at coordinate 35,168 of NW_010429629.1, forward strand.
AGTATTATCCTTGTATAAATTCTGTTTTGCAAGTATAACATTTATCATGCATTCAACTTTTCAGTCAAACAGAAGTGCAGTGTTAAGTGTTGATTTAGTATAAAAATATTGAATATTGAGTATATAAAATATCTAATTTAGCACATGAAGTATACAGAAAAGTAGATAGCTGAGAGCTCCTTATGTGGGTCATCAAAGAAGATTTAGACTGTGAGGCATCATATCATGGATGAACATTTTTTAGTTCATTAGTTTATTAGTTCATTTAGTTCATTACAAACCCATCACTCTGAAGGAAGCATTTCACTTCAACAAGTCACATATTGTGGTCGCCGTGTGTTATGTATATTATTACTGCCTGTGTTTTGAAGTGGAAGGTGGTAACATCTCACACACACTCTGCTGGGCACTACAGCAGCAAAAGGAAGCCAGTCTCTGCCCAAGGAGAGTGGTCATCTAAGACATGAGATGATTGATGGAGAGATTAGGAATCCAAAAAAGAAAGAATAAATTAGCAGTGCTCCGATGGGCAGGTGTTGATGAGGTAGTAGTGGTACCAAACTGTACCGTAGTTATGGATGCAACAGTCTTACTGATATGAGAAAGGAAGAAAATTTTTAGCCTAAATTTTCAACTGCAGGTGTCTAATATTAAGTATTTAAATTAATAGCTTAGGATATGTGAGAATCTCTCACCCTTGCCAGTGAAACTAGCTGGTGTAGAGGCCTGAGGACAGCTCTTGCAGTCAGGAATTTTATGAATTCACATTTGGAGATGTTGGCCTTTATATCGTCCTCGTATGAAAGTGGGTTTCTTAGTAGTTTGCATCCAGCAATTTCTTGTAAAGGTTGTTTATTTGCTACATAATGATAATTCTAGCAGTTCCTCATATTTCTAAGAGTATAGCTGGAAGACAGAGCAGGATGAATAAAGCCGTGGAGGGGAAACCTGTATATATCCACAGATAGAAGTTAAACAGCTCAGTTTTGCCAGGAGCGCGAGTTTGAAAACCCTACACAGGTATCTGCAGCAGGCTCTGTAATTCTCTTCCTATTTAAGGGCAAAACCCTATGAACGGAGCTCAAGAGCAGCTTTCTGGTATTTCTGATGTGGAAGTGTTCAGGACTTGGTGCTTACAAGAAGGAAAACTTGGAGGCTCTCAGTTCTTCTGAAGGCTGCACTGGGAATTACCCTTCAGCACCTATGGAGAAGGAAAACCAGGAATAAGTATTTGTGGGTATAAATGCGTTCAATACTGTTAGCAAAGCTGCACCTTTCTACTCATTTTCTCTGTGTCCCTTTCTGCCTCTTCACACAGCTTTCTTTCATGCGCTTATTAAGTATTAATGAGATGGTAATATACTCTATTAAATAACAGGAAACATCCCTGTGATTTTGTGCTTTGAGCTTTGCAAAATCAGTCAGGAAATACTAGTACAGTCATTAAAACACTAGTACAGATGTAGTGTAGTTATATTCACTTCTGCCATGTAAGTCTGCACTGAATTTGTCTGATCAGCAAAAAACCTCCAAAAATCGACTTTTTTGCACAAATGCGATAATGAAAACCAGAGTCATAACAAAATGGAAGCACTTGTCCTTTCTGCCTTCTTACGTAGTTCAGTCACCTTTGGAGGGTATAAAATATCTCAGTAATCGAAGGATAAATGTAAACACAATAAAATGATATAAATAATGTTTCAAGGTCAAGTAGATGGTTGCAGCTCTAACCTAGCCGCCTTATGCACCTCCTGAGTGCCTGCAGGGGTTGAGAGGGGTGCTGCATGCCCATACTGAATTTGTGAAAGTCAAAAAGTGGCAGAGGGCTTCAATTCGCAGTAATTGTTCTACCTTGGCTTTTGTGATCAGCCTCCTGAAAGAAGGTTTTGGCAAGTCATCTTCCTTGGACCTTGCTGGAAAACAGCTAGAAAGCACCTCGTTTACAAAGGAAATTTATGGCTTGCCTGTGTGGGTGTTGACAGCATGGTAGCATTATTCTGGAAGTTTCTTAGGTCGTTTCGTACGCTGTGGCTGCAGTTTGTGCCAGCTGCAATGACAGCATCTGGGTCATTGGACCTAGAAGTGTTTCCTACTTTTACGGTGTGGCTGCATATCCCACCTGTGCCTCAAATCCTTACTGCAGCACAAACTAATTTGTGAAATTGTATGCTTTCTTGTGTGTTCCAGAATTGATTTAATTTCTAACCGTAGGATACAAGATAGATAAAACTCACTGTAGCTACTGAATGGTGTAAACACACTGAGAATTTTGCATATTTCTTAGTGACACTGAATTCTTGCTAACGACAGCATATTGCAAGGTAAATCAGCTAGTTTTATAGCTCAAAAGAACAGGACGTTGAACACTTGGAATTAAGAATAGGACACTCTTGTAGAGTGCCTTCTATGCACTATACTTTTTCCCACAGCGGTGCCCTGAAGTCATCTCAAGCTTCTGGCTTGTCATCTGGAATATGGAATCATAGAATCATCGAATGATTTGGGTTGGAAGGGACCTTAAAGATCACCTAGTTCCAATCCCCCTGCTGTGGGCAGGGACACCTTGCCCTAGAGCAAGTTGCTTAAAGCCCCATCCAGCCCAGCCTTGAACACTTCCAGGGAGAGGGGATCCACAAATTCTCTGGACAACCCGTTCCAATATCTCACCACCCTAAACAGTGAAGAATTTCTTCCTTACCTGTAGTCTAAGTCTACCATCTTTCAGTTTAAAGCCATTGCCCCTTGTCCTATCACTACAAGCCCTTGTAAAAATCCCTTTCCAGCTTTCTTGTAGGCTCCCATTACGTACTGAAAGTCTGCAATAAGGTCTCTCCAGAGCCTTCTCCTCTCCAGGCTGAACAATCCCAACTCTCTCAGCCTTTTCAAATAGGAGAGTTGTGCCAGGCCCTGGATCATCTTTGTGGCCCTCCTCTGGACTTGATCCAACAGGTCCTTATTGTGTTGGGGACTCTAGAGCTGAATGCAGTACCCCAGATGGGGTCTCACGAGAGCAGAGGAGGAGAATCACCTCCCTTGACCTGCTGGTCACACTTCTTTCAGTGCACCCTGGGATGTGATTGGCTTTCTGGGCTGCAAGCACACATTGCTGGGTCACGTTGAGCTTCTCATCAACGAGTACCCTCAAATCCTTCTCCACAGGGCTGCTCTCAACCCACTCCTCACCCAGCCTGTATTTATTCTTGGGATTGCCTCTACCCATGTGTAGCATCTTGCACTTGGCCATGTTGAACTTTGTGAAATTTGCACAGGCCCACCTCTGAAAGCTCTCAAAGTCTCACTGGATGGTATCCTTTCCTTCCAGCATGTTGACCGCACCATGCAGCTTGGTGTCACTGGCAAACTTGCTGAGGGCGCGCTCCATCGTGCAGTTTCAATGCGGATGTGAACGCAGATCTCCACATTCATGAGTAGTGTTATACAGCACTTGTGGCATAAAGGGATTCTGGCAAATCCTTAGCCTTGCGTGTTTGGCGTCCTGTCACTTTTATGTCTGGAGAAGATGCTTCTGTGAAGGCAGCTGCAAGAGTGTGCCCCATACTCAATTCACTGCTGATTTAGGAAAGCGCCCTTGGAGAATAAAAGAATCTCCTGTTTACATTTGTTGTGGCACTGTTACTGTTTTATCCATTGTTAATTTAGAAGATGCTTGCCATGAAACCTATGTTCATTTGAAGCATAAGTGCATATTATTTGCATGAACAGTTACAATATCCTTCCTGTCATATATACAGGTTAGTAAAACTGAATTCAGTTGTTACTTATTCTTTGTGCAGCTGCTAAAACAAAAGCTTTGTCATAATCCTGCCTACACAAGTTTCAGGCATAGAGGAGAACTAGTGACAGGGATTGGTAGGATGCTGAAACAATTCAGTGGCTGTTTTGGACTGCACTGATGATAAACTCTAAATTCTAAACAAGGACCCCACTCCATGAGCTCAATTCCACAGCCTCCTGTGAAGGTATCTTCCCTTGTAGACAGATTTTTTTTTTTTTTGTGGTGCTATTTTTACTGTTACTGTGATGCGTACGCGATCTAAATGAAAAAAATTAGATCTTGCATTCATCAGCTGACCATGATTCAGAATCAGGGAGCAATAGTTCCGTGACAGACAGAAATACTATTGAGTTGCATTATATCCTATTAGTGAGCATATGAATTGATCTGATGGTGCTTTTCCTCCCAGTTGTCACCAGATGCATCACCGCATTTATGTAGCACCAGTCACTGTCTTATTTCTACTTTATATTATCCAGCGCTGTGGCGGGTTGACCCTGGCTGGATGCCAGGTGCCCACCAAAGCTGTGCTATCACTCCCCTCCTCAGCTGGGCAGGGGAGAGGAAACCTAATGGAAGGCTCGTGAGTTGAGATACGGACAGGGAAAGATCCCTCAGTAATTACCGTCCTGGGCAAAACAGACTTGATTTGGGGAAATTAGTTTAATTTATTGCCAATTAAATCAGAGTAGGATAATGAGAAATACAACC
>NW_010429630.1:0-5158 GCF_000710305.1 Buceros rhinoceros silvestris
CGGAGCCTGTGCTGTGAATGCAGTGACAGCGGCGAGAGCGGCGAGAGCGAGCGGAAGACATTAGAGACCGCGGTGCCGAAAAATGAGGGAAAAAATTAATATAAATTCGCCCCCCGCCTCAAACCGGCCGAATTTCGCACAGAAATTTCCCCCGTGGACCCGGCTACCCGTGGGGTGTCCCCCGGACCTGGCGGCTGCGTCTTTGGGGGGATCCGGAGTGACTTTGGGGCACTCGTCCCCCCTTTCCCGTCGTTTTTTGGACAAAAGTGGGGTTTTTTTTCGTAATAAAGAAACGAATTTGCCTGCTCTCCCCCTCCGAGTGGCCCAGAAGCTTTTCCCTTCCCCATCGGTGTGTGTTTAGAGAAAAGTGTGAACCCAAGTAAGTGCTGAGCCGTGTTGCATTGGGGAGGGGGGTTTGCTAACTGAAAGCAGCAGAGATCCGGAGAGAGAGAGAGCGAGAGAGCAGGGACAGCTTGTTGTCAGTATCATAAACAACCAAAATGGAGGGAGAACTGAGGCATATAACAAAATAAAAATCAGAAAAAATTGCCAAAAAATACCTAAAAATCGGGGCTGCTCCCCCTTTTCCTCCTCAAGGTAACAGAATAAAACCCGTGTCTTCCCGAGACAGTTTTAAGGTTTCAGGGAGCAAGGAGTTAATATTTATTATTTTTTTTTTGTTGATGAATTCTTTGGAAAGGCAAAAGCCTCTTATAACTCGCCACCGACAATGAGAAAAACGTGAAAATCCCTTTCAGGAGAGAGAGGTAGGGGGAGATGATAGTGCAGAAAGTGCCTAACTTGGGGGTAATGCGGAGTGATCCTAGATAAGATAAATGCTGCTTTATAACTTCCTTTTTTAATGCTTTTGTGTGTGTTTGGGGGGGTTTGGGGAGCTGGGGGCTCCTTTCTTTGCCTCTGCCTTTTCTTTTTCTTTTTTTTTTTTAATGTCCTTTCTTTTTAATTTTTTTTTTTTTCGGACCGGAATGTAATGCCTTTGTAGTGTCACTTTCCTGATCTAATTAGGATGTGTGAGGCAAAGAGTAAACCTTTCCGGTTTATCAAAGTGCGTTTTCGTTGCCTGTGAATCTCCAGTTTTGCTGGTGGCTCCCTCCTCTCCGCGGAGCGGGTCCTCCCCAGGGCGCTGGGGCTGGGGGGACGCTCCCTGGGGAGAGCCGAGAGGGCTCCGGGGCAGGGCACCTCTCCTGCGGGTGCCTGCTGGCACGGCCCGTTCACCTGTTTGCCTCCCACCAAGAATGCGTTGTGCAGCCTCCTCGTTTTATTTATATAAAATAGTGATGCCTCAGCTTACCTCACGCTGAAGTTAATGCGAAAGTGCTGCTGATGTTGGTTCCACGTGGGATCAGGGACAGAGCAGGGCATTTTAAAGAGACAGCTGCTCTTTTCCTGGGGTTACCATCACCTCTGCAGCACCTCTGGCTCTAGCAGAGGGATGGTTCGTTGTGGTGGTTTTTTTTCATGGCAAGGTATCAAATCGGCCCTGGTCTGAGACAGCAGGGCAGGGTAACAGGGGGAAACGTGCGGCGTCGTTCGGATCAAAGCAATTCTTTTGTGCGTAGCAGGGCTGCAGGGGAGTTTTCTTGGCGTGTTAATGGAAATGCTGTGTTGGGGAGAGCGTTTTTTTGGAATGGGTGTTGCAGAAGTGAAATAGTCTTGAGCTGTTCAGTATTAAAACCCAGTGCTGTTCTGCTGGGTTGTGAGTTCCCTGGGAGGAGACCTGTGGGCGCAGGGCAGCGCCACAGACATTTTGTAAAAGTTGTGAAGCGCCTGATTTTGACCTGGAATAAATTCAGTTTTGTTGGGGACACCTGAGTTGGTTTGAAAAGGATTGTAGAGCTTGTGCTGGACTTAAATCTTCTGAACAGCCCCAAAAGGTTCTGGAAGAAATAGTAAAAACAGCCGTAGGGTTTAATTGGCCAAAGTGGGGGCTTTTTTACAAGTACACCTCAGCTGTGTAATTATAACATTACTTGGAAGAATTGCCTCTGGCTTTGTTCAGAAAAAGAAAAATCATCCCAAGCGCGGTCTGGTTTCATGTATACGTGTGCGTGTGTGCGTGCGTGCACGCTTTTCGCACGGGTTCCGGCTACTACAATTTTTTGCTTAATTTTTAACTTGTAAATGTTTATCTGCAAGGATGCAAAAATGCTCTGCTCATCCCTGTTGTCTCTGATGTATTTTAGTGAATTTTCAGTGAAATATCCTATGAAAAAAATCAGCATCGCCCCTCAACGTGGCGATTTGGGGTCTTTGCAGGAGGAGTTCTGATGTTTCTTTTACACGCGTGCTGTTTCTGTAGTCTTTGTGTTTAATTCTAGATTAGAATTTGAGGGCAGGTATGTGGTTCTGGAGGGGGAAGATGGAGTGCTGAGCCTGCAGGGAGGCTCTTCCAGCAGCTGTTTTCTCTGGTCTGGTGGAAGTTGAGGATCAGTTGTGGTAGCCCTCTCTGTTGAGTAGCGTGTGCTCGCAAATGGTCTGTACCTTTTCTGCAAGTGTGGCTGAAGAAGCTGTTGCACAGTGGTTGTTGACTGGGGTAGTCTCGTGGTCAGAGATTTTGGAAGAAATCACAAAGTTTTCCAGTGACTCACAGTTGTGAAAATTAAATCACATTAACTTAGGCTAGACTAAAAGGCTCATTAAGGCAGAAAGATTAATCAGTTTGTGTAAAGGAATTAAGCTGAACATTTTTCCCAAACTGCCTTTCATGGTGTAGAGATCTATTTTATAGTTAGCAAGAATTTGTACTTCCAAGTTCCTTTCCAAATACTTCTTACACTGATCTCTTCCTTTTGTTGACTGAAGGAACATTATCCTGAAATGCACAGAAATTTGATGAATTAGTAGCAGTTCCCCATGTGTTGGTGTTTTCAGTGTAGACAGAGAGTAGCAGCTGAGCAGATAGTAAACTAGTGAATGGTACCAAGAACAAGATTTCAGAACTCTTCAAATACTGTGTCTGTGACCATCAGCACGAAGTGTTCAGTGTGTGACTACATTTTTACCTAATTAAGAGCTTCTAAATCATTAATATTGTAAATGCTGAAGAGAGGTGGAGGCACTGGTAGGAGCAGCCTGAAAGCAGCACATGTTGTGGAGTATCTTTCTTGACTTGCAGCGATGCCTTGCAAAGTAAATTCAGTGTATCCAGCCATAGTGCAAAATGCAGGACGTAGGGAGGACGAGGAGGAAAGGGTGTTTTCACAGAATTTGATCCTCTTCTAAACTGGCTTTAATTTTAAGGTGTAATCCAGAGGGTGATAATAATAGCAGCAGATAAATGTTGCTTAGAGTTGTTTTTTACAAACTTGCTGCCTTTGTGTAGAAAACCGAAATCTCCCTGCAGGGATGGTGTGATGTTTAATAAAAACAGGAGTAACTTTCAAACCCCCCTTACTTCTAAGAGTTAAGCTGGTATTTACTATTATCTGTTGCTCTGATTCCATACACAATTCAGTAGGATTATTTTCAAGGTTTTCTAAAATTAAAACACCTGAGGAAACAAATACTATGGGCTGTTGTTGGTAAAGTTAACCTGCTTTTTGTGGGTAAACTGGGGAGTTGTAAATGTGTTAAAATCCTTTCTAGATGCTTACCAATCCTAGTCAATAATGTTTAAAAGTTAATAACTACGGTGTTCTACAGCAGCACAGCAAATACAGGGATCTAAATGGACAAGCGTTCAGCGTGCCTCGAATGCTTAGTTCGAGTGTGGCTCTTTTCATTTAGTAATTTTCCTGAAAAATGGGTTTCCCAGTGTAGAACTCTGAGGTTTAAATTCAGAAACTTTGTGAGAAGTTTCATGCGAAGCGCAGCCACTCCTAATGGTCTCCATCTCCGCAACTAGTCAGGCAAAATGGTGCCCTTCAGCCTCCTCCTCTGGGGGTGGTGAATGTGGTTTAGAATTAATGGGTTAAAGAGGACACTGCTCATGTTCGAAAGAAACCCCTGTTTGTAACTGATCGAGGTTGTTTTGTTAAAAATGTTTTACTTTCAGAGCCTAAAACACAAGTTTTTAAAATTTTCTATCTATAACCTCTCATATTTTTAAACCTTTTTTTTTTTTTTTTTCCTCCCCCAAATACCTTTTGGGAGGGTTTTTGAACAAGTTTATCTGTTTAGCAAGGGGAGAGATTCAGGGAAATGTGAAATATGTTAGAGCAACTAGAGCATTCTCAAATGAGTGTGGAGTTAAAAGGAACCAGCAGCCACCTCCACCAAAGCAACAGAGCTCCTGCTTTCGAGGAGATATTCTCCAAATATCTGCTGCTAGGGAGGATTTAGCTTTTGAAAGAAATTTGCAATATCTACCCACTGAACTGTGAAGCATCTTTAACCAGTTACCAACTGTTGAGGTATCCTGAAAAAAACTATTTAAAAATAATTAAAATATTAGAACACAGTAACATTTTGTATTGATGAAATGTAAAAAGTTTGAAGTTCTGAAGTGTAGGGGATTTTTTTTTTCAATTTTCTGAGCATTTTGGTCATAGAGAGTTGTGTATTTTTCATGTTAATAAAAAAAAAGACATTTAGAATTTAAATTTATATTAATTTTTAAGTTGTGCAGACTCGTAACTTGAATGTAAAACATTGATTACCTCTCTGTGTAATCACTTCTACAGCTGCCTAGATTTTATTTTTAAATTTTTTCCAGGAATATAGTGACCCTTTGTCTGCAATCGAGTGAATTGCAGTTACTCCTGTGTTTTAACTGAACAGTTGTCCACCAAACATCAAATGTGAAAAATTCCAATTGTGCACAAGTTGTGAAAACCTAATGTTGAGCAGAGCTGGTCACTGTTAGTGCGAGTTGGGGTTTGCTTTGATTTAGATTGGCTTGTTAAAGAATTTTTTGTCTCCTCCAGCATCAGTGTTCACCTGTTGTTGTCTCACCTTCGAAGGACGAATTAGCAGAAACGAATAGAGTTAGAGGGGGGTTTAAAATTCTTCACAAGATAAAACCTGCTTTTAGAAATGGTTATAAGGGCTATAAGGGACGGGGCCTTCTGTTAAAATTGTTCATGGTGAAATGGACCCTCAGGTCTTGTGGACAGTTGCTGTAGGAATGGCATGAAAATTAACCGCTGGACACAGCAGGTACATGACAGTGAGGAGGGGAAAGCTTACAGAGCTCCCC
>NW_010429630.1:5251-43570 GCF_000710305.1 Buceros rhinoceros silvestris
CCCTGCTGCTGAAGGAATATTCAGTTTCTATTACAGCTTTCTTTGTAGGAACTTCTGCCCCTTTCCTAACTCTGTCTCTGCAGGGTGTAGAGATACCTTGTCACATCCGTTACAGTCCATGGCCAGAGCCATGGACTTGGGCTGTTTTACACCCTGGTGCTTTTGATAGACTTTTAGGGGCACAAGGGGAGTAGGATGTGGCCCGATGTGCATAATTTTATTTGCTCAAAGGAAAGAGCCCCCCCTATCAGGGGCTGAACTAGTGTAAAACCAAAAAGTGAGATAGATAAAACAAATGAACGTGGATGAGTGTGGCTGTAATGCACAGAACAGTGACTCACAGCTCCCGAGGTAAAAGAGCTCAAATCAGCTTTGAGAAGTCAAGTGGGAATCAGGAAAGTAAGACCCAGAACTGCCATCAGATGCAATTAAGAAATAACTATGTAAAGGAACTGGGAAAAATGCAGCGAGTGTCTGTTACAGTAAACCTGAATTGCTATAATCTTCTTTTGCACTTAACGTGCTAAATTCCTCTCTCAAAGGAGAATATCCCTAGAAATCAGATTAGAAAGTGTTTAAAGGGAATTATTTGTCAGAGTTGGTTTTTCCCTAAAGTTAGGGCAACTCCTAATAATCTCTTCCACGTTGCTGTAAGTCATACTCTGTTTGATACCCCCTGGCCACGCAGATTGCACGTGGGCTTCCTTACAGAGCGCACAGGTGACTTACCTGGTCGCCTGGCACTGCAGCACCAGCTCCCACCCAGAAAGCTGTTCTGTAGGGCAGTGGGTCACGTTACGCTCTGGAGACAGCCAAATCTGAAGTATTTCTCGTGAAATAAGTCGTAGCTGGTTGATTGTGTCTTTCGCACGTTTCCTGTTGATCGCCAGGTGATTGAAAAGCCAGGAGAATGTCCCCAAACTTGCCTTCCCCCTTCAGTTATTATGTATTTATGTACTGCAGGGTGTCAGGTTCTCTAGTGCCTGAGTTCTCTAAAAAGCCCTGCACATCCTCTGCTCCTGAATTCAGGAGGTCTCATTCCACGCTGGGTCTGAGCAGCAGAAAGCCCCTCTGTATGCACATCAGCTTTTACCCTCCCAAGTGCCTGTCAGCTCTAGTAAAAGTGTTTGTTGTGTGCTGTGTGTATTTATCATGAATGCTACATTTCCGTGTAACATGGATGTACATTTTAAGGAGACATCTGGCTGTTTAGGAAGAATGTCGTGGTTTTTGAATCAGTCGTGATACAGGATTTTTAAATTATTAGTAGTATTATTTTTATTTATTTTCAGAAAGGGCAGAAAGATCCTGGCAGCTTACTATTAAATTTCCATCAAGCCTGTGTAGCTAGTAATAAAATATTTACAAGTTTGTAAATGTTAAGTTTCTTCAAACTCTTACTGTCACGTGTGGAATTTTCAGTTGTACTAATTGTGCAGCTGCCTACATGCAAGGCTTAATAACACCGTATTTATCCCGTGCAAGTACAGATACAGTATAAATATGTAAAAGTAGAATTCGCCGACAGCTGTTCTCAGGGTTTCATAAGAGGATACGCTGCAGAGGCGTAAATTTATGGTGCTAGTTACCTGTTACCAGTTACAGGTGCTCTTCCCCTCACAAGTACTTTAAGGAGAGTGAATATTAAACTAAGCTAAAATAAATGTAAAATCTTGTCAGGGCTTTTTTTTTTTTCCTCTCTGTGACTTGACAGTTTTCTTTAATTCTTTTGAATGCTGGGATAGTGTTTAGATTTAACCACTTCTAATTATACCCCAGCACAAACATATAGCTTATGGCTGTATTTTAATCGGTTTCAGAAAAAGTAATAAAAATATTATTGCATCTGCCAAAGGATAGTGTTGCTGCACGCTATTTTAAATGGTGTTTAAGCACAGTTATAAGCATCCCAGTACAATGAAATCAGCTCTATTCCTAAACAACAGTTACATGATTTGTTACTTAAAAAGGTGACCAAGAATCATAATATGTTAATTATCCTGATTGTTCAGACTGTTTTTTAATATGTGCTGGAATTGCTTTGAAAGCTGTATATGAAATATTTATATCTAACTCATTTAATTTCTCATCAGTTGTGAAATGTCATGCTTTCCCAGCTGTAACTTTTGTCTGAGCTCCACGAGTGTATCCTGTTCCTTTGGATACCCTCTTCTCTGAACCCAGCAGTTCTTCTACTTACTTAAAACTCTTCCGTTCTCTCACGATGATTTTGTGTCCCACTAAGTGTCGATATTGATGGTTTTTGTACTACAAAAGTTGTGCTGAAGAGCGCTGTGGAATTAACTGGTGCTGGTGATGCCACCAGTATAAAAATTGGGTGTAGAGGAACACAGGAAACTCTGATCGTGATGGTATTTGGATGATGGGAATAGTCCCAAACTGGTTCAGTGTTAAAGGAGCCTATGAGGAAAATATGTCAGGTTTTACAGCCTTGGGGCATTAATAAATATGTGGCACCGCTATTTCTCGTCAGAAATGCTCAAACAAACTCTGAGCATCAATTGCTGGAGGAGGCAAACAGAAATCTAGATTATGCTTTCAGAAGTTATAAACTATGAAATAAATTGTTGGGGAAAAACCCCTGGTTTTAGAGGTCTCCCCTGTAGTATAATAGTACTTTACCTTTGAAAACCTGAGCGCTTCAGAGTATCTGAGAACAAGTCAGTCATGTCCATCTTAGCCACTACCTTTCAGTTTCTAGTACAGTTTTTTTATCTCTGCATCATGTAAAACAAACTTCTTAACTCTTCATTATACTGAAAGATTTGTACTGAAAGGAAAGTGCACTTAGGCAGTTTTGAACTGCGTTGATTACTCCATCATTTGATCTGAGTACGAAGGTGCTTTAGTTTGGGGAGATGAAATACCTGTCATTATTTCCTATTTTACTGTAGTTTGCCTGTAAAAATACTGAACATAAAAGGAAACTAGCTCTTTCTCCAAGCCCCTAATGAAAAGGGAGGTGTGGTCAGGAAGGTCTGATGATTTAAATCACTGTCCCTCAGTCTTTTAAAATACTTGAATCCTACAAATTTGTGATTTTAAGTTGCCCAGTAACGCGGGAACCTGCAAACCCATAACACATTCAGTTATCTTGAGATGGACTCCACAGTTCTTCGTTAGGCAGATCGAATTCCATGAAGGTTTTGTCTGAGTAAGTGCTTGAGCATTGTGCTGTTTGTTCCAGTTTTCGTCAGGAATCCAGCCACAGAGTTTCTCAACTCTGAGCAGACTCTCAAAGACTTCATGGATGCCCTAAACCTCCTCTGCTCCCGTCACGGTTTCAGTTGTTATACTGTGCTTGAAGGTCAAATAATCCTTTCTGCTGAGCACCCGACTTTTATCATAAAGGAGTAGTTTGATATTTGGTGGTGGTTTTAGCATAAAGGTTTTATGTAGGTCACTTAACGAAGGCGCTTGAAGGCAGGCAGAGATTTGCTGTCAGGTTGCAAGTGCTCTGTAGCTGTTGGGTGAAGTAATACTGAAATCACACTTGTTTCATTGAGGTGGTAAGACTCAGAGTTTGACAAAGACAGAGCTTAACTGAGTTGTTGATTTGTCCTTCCCAAATAAATGTAAAAATTTCCCAAAGCTTTTGCTGCCAACAGGGCTCTGAAGATTGTCTGTCTATCCATCTCTCCAGACTTCTTGTAACTCGGGCCTTTGGAGGAAGATTAAGAGGTCTAGTGGATGGAGGTCATCATCTATTTGTATCCCTTTTACCAAGGAACTTCTGACCAAGCAACTCTGTAAATTCATGATGTGATTCTGGGTTTGGGGGGACATCTGAGAAAGTATGTAGTCAAAAATACATACACGCCCCGCTGCGTGTGGCCGAGCTCCGGGCCGAAGAGCAACTGTTCTGTCTTCTTGCTTTGGCTATTTTTAGACTGGTTATGTGGAGATAAAAATTTATTCTTCTTTTTCCCCTCCACTTGTTGCATTCATCGGTTGTTCAGGAAATCTGTTTCTTGATGTTCTTGAGTATGTCGCAGTGACTGGCAAAGTTATTAAATGACCTGAATTACAGAGTTCCTGGGTGGAAGAGGGAGACTTTTTCCCCTGTCTGATCCTGACCAGATTATTTGAAAGTTTCCTTGGCCTCTTCGACAGTGATTTGCTATAGAACAAAACAAATTAAATCAAACAGTGAGTGAAAACGCGTGGCCCAGGTTCCTCTGGCAAAGCTTACTCAAATCCAGTTGGATGCTGACAATTCTTTTCGCTGTGACCTTCAAGATCTTCAGCCTTCATGCTTTCCAAATATCATCACCTCCACGTAGCACATTCTAGGTAGGTCATTAGTAAACGTACAGCAGTAACCACAGAGCCTAAAGCTCCCATTGCAACGTGTTTCAGAATGAGGGACCGATGTTAGAATGCTTCTCAGGGAGGGAGTGGTATTTCCCCACCTCTATTTGGGTTTTATTTTTTATTATTGTAACATGCATTTCAGATGGTTTCAGGTGGTGCTCTGAAAAGAGTTGGTCTTTCAAGGACCAAGCTGTTCAGCAATTTTTTGTAGGTTAAACCCAGGGGGGTTTTTTTAGCATCGTTTGGAAGCTGATGGTCATGGAGGTGCATCCTGGGACAGCAGAGTCGTGCTGCTCTGTAGGGAGTGCTGCTTCGTGATGGAACTGCAGTGTCCTCAGCCTGGAGGAGCAGACCCGCAGTGGAGGGCTGATCTCCTTCTACAGGGTGAACTGCTGTACTCTGGCTTTGAGGAATAGTTTAGTTATTTGGAATAAGACCCTTCCTTCACTCGCATTTTCATTTTTTCCTGCAGTATCAGAAATGGAGACTTCAGGGTGATTTTTACCTGTTGACTTGAAAGGACAGTTAGTGTAACTACAAATGAAGTTAGAGTCTTTGAAAAGGATCAAAATCCTTCAACTAAAGATCTTGGAAAACTATTTAACTGTCTTGAAAGCAAAGAAAAGTAACTACTGTACTAATCTGATGGTATTTTTTGACCAAGTAAATAATATTTGGGTGTTGTAGGAGGTTCATTTAGCAATAGCTTGGCTTTCTCAGTAAGGGAACGAGTGTTATATTAATGTATTTATGGAAATAATACATAATGTGCATTTAGAAGATTGTATTCTTCAGTAACAAAACCATCAGATCTTGATCAGAGCAAACAAAACGTGATGTGGTGTCCGTGTACACCATAACTGGTGTTTTTCTTGAGGTAAAAAGGTGAAGTGCCTAGACACGCGTAGGTGTTCAGAACCCTGCCGTGACTATTCCTGGGAGCTGTACAAACCCAAAGCTCTTTTGCTACCTTCAGATAGTGCGTGTTAAAATGCTTTCTAAGGTTTTGTGGAATACAGCATTAAAAGTGGTGCACAGACAAACGATGCTGACTTAGTAGCACACAGCATTGTAGTCCAGCGTGGGAAGCGCGTGTTATAAAACCTGAATGTAAATGTTACGTGGCTTTGGAGTTGCCTTTCTAGTACTGTGGATTCTACCGAAGTAAACAAGTGATCTGTTTTGTCAGAATCACCGTTTCCCTCTGGTGTTTTTGCCTTTAATTGCAATCTGCTCTGTGATTTTTTTTTTTTCTTGTTATTTGCGCAGAACGGTGCTCATGCTATTTCCTCCAAACAAATACAAACAGCATCGTACTCCTGCTGCGATTATTATGCATAACACCTCTGAGTCAGCAGATCAAAAGTTATGTTTATTGGAAAACAGCGTTAACATTCTATACTTTGTTTTAAGACTGCTTGAAAATAGCTGTGTCAAGAGAGGTTCCACCTTTAACATGCGAATACACTGAGTCATCACACATCATTCTCTAGGCAATGCAATGTTCTTATCCCGGTGTTTCTGTACCTCTAGAGTCCATCTGTAAGGTTCCAGGTTATCACAGAAATACACCCGTAAACCTGGATTCTTAAGGAGAGAGGTTGCTTTAAGAGGAGGCGTAACATCAGACTGCAGCCTTTCCTCCACGAGCTGTTTTAGATGTCAGCACGGTCTGGCCCTGCATTAAGGCATTCTGGTTATTCGACACAAATTGGTGATTAGAAATGGCATATGCAAAAACTTTTTATCAGTGTGGGGAGGGGTGTCACAATTTCCAGTTTGGATATAGACTATTATGTTCTGATAGCCAAATACCTGAACAGAATGTTGAAAAAATACTGCAGAAAAATACAGTTCTGCCTCATCTCTTGCCTTCAGGAATCTCAGGTGTTACTCGTAAGAACAGCAGGTAAGTGTTAGTCTGAAATGTGACTGCTGCTGTGTACGTCAGTGACTGGAATTTTTTAGGTATTAAATATGAATACAAGGCGTTTGCTTGTGCTTAGTTGAATTGCAGTTTGCTAAAACAACTTAGAAATAGCCATTTCTATTTATTTTTACAAATGCTAATTCAGAATGGTACAACAGGAGTGAAAAGTTTAAATAGTTGTTACTAGTTGATACCCTGGCTAGTTGCGGAGCTCTCTTTAATGTTATCTGACAGATTAGAGCATTTAACTTGAGAATGTGCTGCTGCTCGACTGGCGAGCTGGGATGGTGCCTCCTGTGATTTCCTACTGGCAAGAAGTCCGTGAAGACCGTTTTAAGGCAAGCTTGGCCATACTTGGAGCGAGTAGAGTTTTGACACATGGCTTTCTTCAGGCACGCTACCACACCTTCTGCAAGTTGGGCCAGTGTGGTTTTGAGCTGGAGAGGTGCGTTTCAGATAACTTCAAAGACTCCTGGGTTTTGGTGGCATTAGCCCTGGACTTTGAAGGGTGATGCTGAGGGGTTTTTATTACGCTGGCGGTCTCTGAACACCTCTGACCTGACCACAGCATGCTGTGGTGCGGAGCTCATCCACAGACAACCTTCTGCGAAGAGCAGTGCCGTTGTGAGGCACGGGGAGAATATGGGAGAGGAGATAGTCTGATATCGAGTAAACGGAAACATCCTGAGGCCTGCACTGAGGATGCAGTGACAGTCCAGAGGAGATTATCCTGACAGTGTTTGGCTGCAAGGCTGTGTGCTGCTTATGTGTGATAATACTTCCTACGCAGTGCCTATAGATTACGTCATAAAGACTTTTCAGCAAGTTGTATGTCTCAGCAGACCGAAGTGCTGCTGTGCCAGTCGTTATGTAAATTGGTTTTAAACCAAAGAGCCACAGTTTGAAATCCTGATAAGGAAGGACTTGTTGTGAAGGGTTTTGTTCTGAACCGTCCTGGCAGACAGAGTTCATCGTTCTTCCGGGGCTGAATTTTTATGGCACAATCCGATGAGGTTACCTACATTTGAACTGATTCCTGACATAGATGAACTGGAGTGGAAACGATAATGCTGAAAACCAGGACATAAATCACTCCGTGGAGCCGGGCTGTTCGCTCCGTTAGTAAAAACTACGTTCTTGGTTTAAAGTTTAAACCCCCAAACACCTAGAGAGTTTTGTGTGCGATTAGGATGGGGAATTACTCAGAAACGCAGACACAGAGACTGTCTCTCGACGCAGCAAGTGGTGTGTGTTGCTCTGAAGGCAGCGAGTGACTCGTGACTGTCTTAGCAGCTGGGCAGCAAGATTAGAGAGCTACTACGTACACATTCCCTTACCGAGGGGTCCAAGCGATTGCTAAATGAAGTTGTGTTCCTGCCAACAACTGAATAACGGGCATACGAAAATACAGTAAATAAGTGTGTCATCAGGTTAGCGCGGTGGTTAGTTCAGACAGTTGTTAAAGTGAAGGCAAAAAGAAAAACAAAACTTTTCCAAGATTCACAGTGAAAAGATTTTTGTCTTTTTTTTTTTTCCAGAGACTCGTAACTCCGTGTGAGATTATGTGTTAATTGTCCCTTCCCATCTGCAGATTTGCAAAAGTCCTCTTGAAATGGCAGTTTTGACACTTAAACTTGAAACTTAAGGGGGGAAGAAAAAAAAGTTAGAGAGTGAAGAATCCTACTCCAAAGAACTCATTTATTTGTAAAAGTACTAAAAATATGCCTGTATCATAAAGTATTTTGATTTGAGCTGTAATTGGCAAAGCGTCTGCTTCTCGGTCACTTGCTAATTTGAAGACTTATTCATGATGTTATTCCTCATGTATTTCCTAATTGTAAGAATTTGTGAAGTTTGTTCCAAATTGTCTTTAAGTTTTCCTGGCGTGCCAGTATGGATTAGTGAAATATGTATTCTTTCAATTTTTTTTTTTGTTGTTTCCCCAATCTGATTTTTTTTTTTTTACTCAAATACTTGTTTTCTTAAGAAAGTTGCCACACACTTGTGAATGCTTTGTCCTTTCCATATATATGTATTTACAGTTACACATTGGTATTTCAACTACTATTTAGAGGTTTTAAACTCCAGAGTGTCACCCTGTCAAACATCTCTGTAGGACTAACCCTTGTACGAACGGGAGGACCACAGGACATAAGGCTTGACCGTGGCAATCAAGTAAAGGGGTACAGAAATCAAGACAATGTGAATATGAAGCTCCTTAGTGCTATTTTTAGTGCCAACTTTCAGACCACAATTGTGTTTTAAAGATGAGATAGTATTTACTAAAGAGGAGCTTTTATATTTAAAAAGCCAAGCAGACGAGAGCTCGAGTAGTAAAAGGGGACCAGAGGAGCGTGTGTTCCGAGCTGTCATCACTGCGTCCCACTGCTCTCAGAAAGGTTAAACCGTTTGTTTGTTATTCTGCTTCAGGTTTTCTGGATTCCTGCTTTCCCTCTCCTCCTGTCTAGTAATGACTTGTTTTCCATCTTGCGGCGCTTTCGTATTTACTCTGAGTTTGTGCAGTTTTCCTCAACAATAGTTTTCATTTCTATCTCTAAGAAAAAACCTCAGGTTGTAAAAATAAGGTTGTCCAGAGTTGTCAGTGCATTTAAAATCTGGTGGACCATCATTCTCATAAGAATACTTCCAAACACCTGGTTGATCCGGCCCTTTTATTTTTGCATGTGTTTAGAATTCTTCACAGTCAAGTCTCTTACTGTTTAGTGTTTTGAAATCTTTGATTTCTAGGAATTGTTCAGTTTGGTTTTTGTTTTGATTCGTCCTCTCATTTCCTCTTGTTTTTTTAGCGTCCTGTTTTCCTGTACCAGATTGCTTTTCTACTCTGCTTTCGTCGTTTTTCAGTCACGTATTACTCATCACTTGCAAAAGAGAAGTGTTTGTGTTCTCATTTCTGCACTGCTTACTCTGATGTTGCTCTGTGACGTAGCAGCACCAGGAAACCAAGGAGTATTTGTGTGTTGGTAAGTAGTTTATCGATAAAGCACGAGCAGATTGTGGGCAAAGATACACCTGCAAAATACGTCAGTCCTCTGACTACTCGAATGCTTCAGGGGATTCTTGTGTGCTGTTTCTGACACAGTTCTTGAGACGAACCATCAGGAACATCCCATCTGCCAACAGAGTTTCACGTCCTGGGTCTTGCTGCCCTGTGTGGTGTGTCCAGCACTTTCCTGGGCTCGGGCTTCTCACCCCCCCAGGGAGGAGCTCTGCCGCTGAGCTGCTTCACTTTCTTCTGCCACGTGCTCTGTTTGTTTAGAGCACCTTTGGCACAGCTGGAAGAGTTATATAAAAAAAACCCAGCCGTCCTGAGAGGGTGTTTGCGTGAACTCGGTCTTTGCCTTGTTTGTTTGTTCCTTTCAGAATTACGCTCAAAATTTCTTAGCCACAAATTTGTGCTGCTCCGCTGAATAGAAGAGGGAAGTGTCTCCTCGTAGATTCTAAGAAGGAAAGCTCTTAAGCTACCTCTAGCCAAAAATACAGTATTTCTTGAATAAATTTGATTTCCAAATGGCCAAGAAGAAACAGCCCAGCAAGACCAGCCAAAAATATCTTGGATTTGTGTGAGATTGCCTCTTGTGAGCAGGCATGCTTTAAGAAGGGGATAGCAAAGATTCTTGTTTGACACAGTTCTGTTTCCTCGTGCCATTCCGCTCTTAGGATGGGGAGCGATCGTGGTGTTTATTTCTTAGGGATGTCGGAAAGTCACAGGTGTTGTGAAAGATGTTGAGATGCTGTTTCTGATGCTGTTTCTGTCCTCCCGGTGAGAGTTTCACACTGTTGCTGTGATGTCGTGTGCCACCTGCCCAGTGTGCCTTCCTTTGACAGCGAGGCCTAGAACTAAGGAGAAAAAATGGTCTGGGGGAAGTGAGTAGCTCTTTTTTAAAACGCTCAGCCTGTGCTGTCTGGCAGGGTTTCTTGGGGCTAGAAAGTGCAGCCTCACCGCTCTCCTTGCACCGGGGGAGCCCGTCAAGTGGGCTGGAAGTTGTAAGTCGATCAAAAGTGACTCTTCAGCTCTTCAGTTTCAGATGTGATCTTGGTATTTGGTTCTTTTAAGAAGTGACAAACTTCCCAGTGATGAGAGAGAATTTCAGTAGCTGCCTTTGGAAAGAGAAATCTTGGTTCTGCTGTCCTCTGAGAAAGAAGCCTTCTTGGGAAAGCTGAAAAGTAAAGCAGGGGAAGGATGGGAGCCTAGATAACTGAAGCACTCTTCTCCAGTAACTATAGATACTGTGGTCTTTCACAGGAGAGAGTGGACAGGAAGAATGTTTGTTTCTAAGCACTGATGACCGGGTAAGAATAAATAGAGCTAAAGGAGGCTCTCGGAGTTGGGTTGCTTTGTTCATACTAGTATCCATTTTTAGGATTCGGTGCGCTAGAGGCTGAAAAGCAAAACACAGCAGGCATCTGTCGTTGCCCTGACAAGCTTACAGCGTTACTTGAAGGAGGAGAACTGAGACCTGTGGAAAGGACAGTTACAGTACTTGTGGTTGCATATAGGCGCCCTGTTTAATTTTGTGTGTTAATTTATCAGCAGTGGCTGACGCTGCTGTTTGGAAGGAGAATAGTGAATTCAGCTGTCCCTCATGTACACAAAGCCAAGTTATATTCCTCTCAGTCATCGCCGTGAGCACTCCTGTGCTATCCTGCATTTTGGGCCCTGGATCACCAAAGGCAAATACCCAGTGGGATGCTAGTTCTCGGAGCTGTATGTATCCTGCAGATGGGAGTTCACAAGCCAGTTTGCTGTCTGGAAACTTATACGTGGACCTTGACAATGGAACATATTTATGCAGAGTTCTGGTATGCTCTCTAGCACGTTTGATGTTTTGCCTCGGGCTCTGGATACTTGGAGAAACGCTGCCCTCCAGCCACAGTCCCTGCCCTTGTGAAGTACCTCCTTGCTTGTGCATGATTTCTGACTCTTGCGATGGAGAGACACTGCTCGCCCAACCCGCACCGTGAGACTCGTCCTGTCAGCACCTTGATACCAGAGCGCGGGAGCCTGCAGTGCGTGCACAGGGTAAAACGCAGAGCGAGAATAAAATAAATGGCTCTTGTGCGTTTTCTGAGGGTTGTTTATTCAAGAATCAAGTTTCGGTGGCATTTTTTGAGGAGAACCTGTTTTGAGTTTACTAGGCCAAGTTTTCCAGCGCCATTGTCTCCGTAATCTGTTCAGAACGCAGCTTTCACTGCCTTCCACTGCAGCTGCAGGCACTAAGTATTTCTGCAAATCACTCCTTGTCGACCCATGCCAAGGACTGGAAAATTAATGACCTCTTCTGTAGCGTTCAGTTTAAATGACATAGAGACCTCTAGTAGAATCCGAGTCCTCCAGGATAGCGTTCAGTTAGCTGACTCAAAAGAGTGGTTTCTCAATGACTAAAGGGCTTGTGGAATAAGTAATCAAGACATTGGCCAAATTTGGGTAGAGTTCACAGGAGTGACAGCTCTACCACTATCCCTGTCTCATTTCAAGTCTCCATCCCAAAGGACGGGTTCAACCCTTTTCCTCCAGGAAAAGGAAAAGTAGGAAAAGCCTGCCAGAATCATTTGACACAGGCACAACTTTTTTTTATGTTAACCTTTTTTTTTTTTTCTGAAATGGCTGTACTGTTTTGAGTGAAGAAAAAATGAAGGAACAAAACACTGAAGCAGACACTAACTTGTAAAATTTCAGCCCAAACAATAGCAGTGTGGCAAAATTGTGAGTTGTCTTATGTAGAGGAGTTTGTCTTACAATGGCAAGTGCTTGGCAGCGTGGTGAAATGTGATCCTGCTCACCCTGCCAGTAGTAAAATATGCTGGATTTGAGTTTGTGTTTGTACTTACTGACAGCAGCGTCGGTTCTTGTGTAAATTGACAGAGGAATTGTCCTGCCTGAGAATCGCGAGATGTTAGAGGACTGTTGTCACAGCTCTCGCCAGCCCAGTCAAGGCCTGAGATGACAAATACTGCTTTTAATCAACCTGATAAATGCTCATCAAATCTTGCATTTTATTTAGTAAGAATAATGCCACTTGTGTACATCCCAGAGTGTTCTTTCTGACAGTGGCAAAAGCAAAGGTCTGGCAAAAGGCACGGAAGCAGGGCTAGAGCGTATTTGGGTTTGTGTCCTCCTACCACCTCGACCGCCCCTGTCGTCATCCGAGTTGATGCTGAGTTGCCTGATGTGGATGTCAGGCTTACCATAGCACTGTGGTGGGCATTGGGAGTTAATTGCTAGGAAAGAATTAAACCAGGCAGCAGTCTGTGGAGTGTCTGCTTCCTGAATACTGTGTGAAAGATGTACGTAGAGTATACCTGGGAGAATACACGTGTAGAATACATAGCGGGAGGTGGCTTCAGAACAAGCTAGAAGAGAGCAGTTGTTAATAAAGAGTGAAATTAAGCTGTGGAACTCCTTGCCATGGGATGTTGTAAGTAAAAAGCTGACATGGCTGCAAGAGGGGGCTGCCAGGTTAGTGCAGAAGAGGGGTAGTAAATCTGTCTAGCTTAGGAAGACCCTAAATCACAAATGGCAATGCTTCACCAAAATACTACACACTTGCCTTCCTCACGATCTGCTGTTGGCTGTTACTGGAGCAAGGCTGCTGGGCTGGGTGGGCTTCTGCTCTGACCTGCCAGGACCATCGTTGTGTTCTGATGGTGTTCAGGGACCCAGAGCTGGACCAGATCACCCTGGCTGAGCCAAACACCTTGCTGTCACAGGAACCACGCCTGTCTCTGTGAACAGAGGGATCCACTCCTGAACTAGTGACATTTGTGCCTCTAGTCACATCCCTGTCATCTGACATTTAAACTTCAAGCCAGTGTTTTGTTGTCTAGGAATCCTTTTGGTTTCCAGCCTAAAGTTACTTTTGATGAGCTTGCACTTACTCTTTATGCCAGACTTTTTCCTTCTCTGCTCCTTCCAACTAATGACTAGTCCCATTTCTTGAACTAACCCCTCTCTTCTCAGCTCAGAAAACTACAGCTGGGGTGGTAACATCTTGCTCAGTGGGACTAGAACTGTTGTCCTTCCTTTGTATAAAGACTCTTTTGTCACGTTGAAGAGAAGTGTTTGACGTGGTTCGGCTTTCAAAAATCATGTTACGTTTTATTTGATTTTTCTCTTTATCTTCATGTTTTCATTCTTGCTTTGCAAACATGCTGCAAACGAGAGGCCATGCTGTCATCACAAATTGTATGTCCGGATAACTTTTCTCCACCTTTCCTCAATATTGAAATGAGGCAAAAAGCGTGTGGTGACTTGGATTTGGTGCTGTTCTGAGACTCTTCCATCTAATCCCATGGAAGCCTTACTTCCTGTTAAAGCAGAAGATAGTATTTCTCTATGAAAGCTAAGGTTGAATAAGTAGCATAGATACTTTTTTTGCCCAGTGCCTCTCTCTGTGGTGTTTCTAAATTAAATAAACTTAGTTCTGACCAAGTTTATTCAAGGAGTTACGTGCACTGCCAATCCCATGAGCTTAGTCACTTAGTAGCTCTCATTATCGCTGCTCAGGTGAGAGCATCTCACAGGGCTGTGATCCTCCAGTGGTCTGTAGTGCTCAGCCTGTTCTGCCAGCTTGATTCCCCTCACCACCCTCCTGGATGCTGGGTCTGCAGGGCAGAGGTGGTGCCGAACGCCCTCGTTTAGCGGGGTGCTGACATTTCTGCTGTTCCTGACTGCGAGTGGCTGTTCAATCTGCTTAGTGCCACGAGACCATAGGAAATCCATGCGGTTTCTTGGGTGATTTGCAGTTTGGGCGAGAGCTGCAGGAATCCCAGCCTGCCCATCCCTGTACCTGAGACGGCTCTTCTCTGCCTCCTCTAGGGCTGGCACTAAGCCACTCCAGAGACTTCGAGTGCACAGAAATTTTTTCGGTAGGGTTAATTTGACCATTGTAGCTCTCTGGGCTGGTACACTGCATGGCCAGAGAAGCACTCCCAAAGCGTCAGCCGGAACTGTTACCTCCTGCCTCCAAACTGCTCATGGGCGCTTGAGCCTGGCACTGCTTTTGCCAGCCTCCAGCGAGGAGGTGGCTGGTGCCTGGCCAGCTTGGGGTGTGGGCTGGACGTGGTTGCCTCTGCCTGTGGTCGACCCAGTAAAAAAGGCACTTGCTTAGGTGGAGTTCCCTAATTCTGAAGATAGCTGCTTTGCTTTTGGGACTGAGTCCAGAGATGAGAAAGTAACTGCTGGAGCTGCTTGCCAAGGCAGCTATCAAATCTGATGAGGGATCAGGCCTTGAGGTTAACTGGCAGCAATTATCTGTACCATAGCTATTTCCATGCTGAGTGATTCTTCATTGTTTTGGTTTGTGTTCGCTTGGGGGCTTTTTGTTTTGTATTTTTTTAAAAACTGATGTCTCACAGTGGTTGCTGTGCCCTGTAATTCAAGGGATGTATCAGCCCTTGTCCTTGCAAGTACAAACCTTAAAATTGTGGTGACAGCTGCGGTAACAATGGGACTGAAATACGTTCTTAGGTTCCCATCTGGGATACAGGCTCCTCTGAAAGCACCCCCCTGCTTTAGTAACAACCGATTTCAGAAGGAAACGTGTTGAAATCATCAGGCTGTTGTACCTGTTTTGGCAGCGTTGTGTTGTTTTTCTTAGCCATTCCTTCACATAACTCTTCTCTTTCTGACCATTTTGTACCCAGCCCTTTAGCAGACACTTCCCCCAGCACTACTCATGGTGGCATCTCATGTGAACTGGTGGGTCTGGGAGAGAGTGGTGTGCTTGGGGAGAGGGATGGAAGATCATTGTCAGTACAAGTGTCTAGTGTGTGGTCGGTAATGTGTAACGAGTGTGATTTAGTGAGAAGAGCTTCCAGCTCTCTCTGCAGGAGAAGGGATGGGTATCTTCCTTTCCTCTAGCAGACTTCTGTAGGCTGTGCAATTAGACCAAGTGTTTTGAAGGATTGGTAGATATTACAAGGGATTGGTTAGTTGCAGGTAGTAAGGCTGCCAGTAAAATTCTTCTTCTAGAGGCCAAATGCAAAGTTCTCTTACAAAAATTTATCCAGTTGTTTTAGCTTTTCGTAACAGAAGGGTCATAGGTCAGAGAAACAAGTGTGGTATGAGATTTCAAACCCTATAGTCACCTGCTTTTAAAGAAAAATTGTAATATTCCCTCATTTTAGAAGGCAGCGCAGTTATTTGACTGCTGGTTTGCTCTGTCAAATTATGCCCCTGTTTGTTTACATTTGTGTGTATTCTAAACTGTTTTGATTTTTGTTCTGTTACTTGTATTTTTAGCTCGCAAGGATTTCGTTGGCTTTCTTTCCAGCCGCTTTTTCCAAGGAAAGGTGACCACACCAAGGCTGTGAATAATCCTCTCTGTATTCAAATCTGCTGGGGAGGGAGCATTGCCTTGCAGTTTGTGAACACTGCTACCGAACCTCCTCACTTTCATCCTCACAGCTCCTCCCTCCCTCCCCGATCGCTGGGTTTGGAGAAGCTGGGAGGTGTGGTTAGGTGCCAGAAGAGCTCAGTTATTACTTACACAGGGAAACTTCATCCTGTCCAACAAGTATGCTATTCGTAGCCTGGAGGGATATATCTAAAGGGCACAGAGTTTCCACTCAGAATTTAAGGCGATTAGATTATGTATACATATTTGTTGTGACTTGGCAGGTATCCCAGCGCCCGAGGTCTTAAAACATATACTTTGCTATACCCGAGGCAAGCTCAACTGCGTGTTTCAAAAGATGCTCTGGAGAGACTGGAGGCCGCTGTTTGGAGTTCACAAAAGCGTTATCCTCTCTCAATCTGATAGGACACAGGAATTCTCACTACTGTTCTGTCTAGTCCTGTGTTTTGTCTTGATACCTGCTACTACTGGGTGCCTCAAGGGATGGTATATACCATGAGTTACAGAGGAGAAGATCCTCTCTTCACTTTCTGCTGGTTTGGATTTGGTCCTGGTGTTATTTTTTTCTGAAGCCCTCTTGAAATCATATGATAATTCTGGACATTCCAGTTACCTCTGCAAGTCCTGTCTTTCTCAGCATGTGCAACCTTCTGACAGTAAATCTCATAGGCAAATACTTCAACTGTTAAAAAATAAAATGTTGGTATTTATTAGCTTAAAATTTGCTATGCTGTGGTTTCATTGAGTGTCCTTCACTGTCGTAAGCACAGATGAAACCATCTGAGCAAGTTACTCTACTGCCGATTATTTTAGTACTTTTATCTTATTGTCTTGTTTAAAAAAACCCCCACATATAAAAATGCCAGCCCCAAAGTTCAGGTGCTGCCGATACGCTGGAGGGACCCATCAAGTTAAAGCAGCTGTATTTTATGAAATTCTCCTTGGTATGGCACTTTTCCTTATAAGGTCCAATAACCAATTGTTTTGATTATTTAGAAGGAAAAAATTCCATGCGAACTGTTACTGAAAATGACTAACTTGGCATTAGTGATCCATCACTCTTACAGCATTCGATGCAATACTGAGGTTAAGGCAGCTGACATACCCGGTGCTTCAGCTCTTTGTACCTGACCCAATATCTATGTTTTGTCATCAATTGCTGATGATGCCTGTAAATAAATACTCCTCCTGTTTGTGGTGGTGCCCTCTGAACACCCAGGCCTCGGTAAATAAAGATCAGCCTGCGCGTCTGATGGACAGCTCAAACGCTTGACTCGCAGCACACGGTGATCTGTGGGCTTTTGCAGCGAGGAGCTGAAGTGATCCCTTGGGTTTTGTGTTAGAGCAGTGAGACCTTTGAAGGAGGAGTGTGGGGCAGCGATCGCTAATTGATGGTGGAAAAGCTGCAAGAGCAGAGTGGCAAGGGCTGAGTGTTAGGAACTATTGGAGGTCAGTAAAGCTGCACTAGCTGGTATGCAGGAGTTAGGAGCTGCTTTTGCTCAAAACTGCAGAGGGGTACAGGGGAGAGATGGGGCCAGGACTGAGCAGATCTGAAGTGTATGTCCACCTGAGCTTTTGGCATCCCAGTGGCTTAGAGAAGATACCTGTGACTGCAGTTGCTCAAACCCCTTTGTGTTATCTGTTAGAGTAGTGTCTTAAAGGCAGAGGATGAGGAATAATCTGTTGTGGGGAGTTTTTCTTACCTTCTGCGTGATATCCTTCCTGTATGTTGAAACAAAGGTTTGTCCTAACAAACTGGGTGCAAAATTTACTGTGCTTTCTTTTTTTCTTAATTCTGTTTCACTTTTCTAAGTATGGAAACACAGGAATCACTCAAGCAGATGATAGGTAGAATTGTTTGTCCCTTTGTCAACCTTAGAAGGGAGGCAGTGAGAAAGAACGTCTAGGCTGCAGATTGGTGGGAAATAATTAACAAAACCAATTCACTGTGCTTAGTCCGCAGTAGGATGTTACCCTGAACACATCTCGGCTCCTCTTACAGCAGCATGTGTCCATGCCCAGCTTAATTCTCAAAGCTGTGAGTTAGTTCCCACTCTAAGGTTTCTCTGGGTTAATTGCTTATAACATGCTGGAGTTTGTGTTTCTCCTTCTTTACTCGAGGGATCATCCTGACTGGAGGTAAACGTTCTGTACGTGTTGGCAGGTAGCCAAGAGTGCTGCTCTTTGTGGTAGGGGTTGTAAGCTGGTTGTAACAATTGATTAGTTTTGGAGAGTCTGCCAAGGCTCTGGTGAGAGTCTGCCTCCAGTTCATGGATGTCTGACCCTCCTCAGATATGAATCGTTGCGGGATGGACAGGTACAGGTCGCTGCCCACATAAATGAAAGGAAGAGAACACATCTGGACCAGGCCTCGGAGATGAATCAACACAACAGATGTAACAGAAGAAACACAGAAACACAACGGAATTCTTGACCAGTGCCCTCATATGTGCTCTGGGCTGTGGTTTTACAAGTGGCGTTGCCACCGAATCCAGGAGCAAGTTATGTGGTGTCTCCCCGCCACCCCGGATGGTGCATGGTGCCACAGCAGAGGCCCGAGATAACTGGGTAAAAACCCAGCAAATAAAGGTCAGTAGCCTCACCTATGCCATGGTGTCTGGCTGGGCCTGCTGCAAGCACTGTGACTCACCAGACATCAACAATACCCAAGAAACGGCTACGGGATGCTGCAGAGGCTGGAGGAGGAGACCAATGCAGTAAGTATTGCATGCCCAATTGCACAGTAACTTCACAGGAGGGTTTAAACTGTTCTTTCTGGAGCAGAGCTCCCTTGCTCAGGTAGCAGCCTCCCCCTTACCATTTAACTTAGCTGTTCTCAAGCTTAGATCAGACTCCTAGATCATTATAGTTATTTGCTGTGGGCTCCTCATCCACCCACATGCGCTGTCTCTCACTGGCCACCTCTGAACTTCTGCACTCCAGCTAATGTCCCTACATCCCTTCATTTCTCTTACCCTCTCACCTGGAGTAACAGCTTTTACTGTTTATATCCCCTACCCTAATATTTCGCATGCCAAATCCAGCAAATTCTGTTCAGCCTTTGCTCAGCTGCCATTGCTTAGTTATCAGTCCTGCTATACTGAAGGACTTCTCAGAAACGTTACTGCATCAGCTCCCTTGTACCCCAATGTCTTCTCCTTCCCCTTGTTCTCTGCGCTCTCTGTGTAAGAGATCCATCCCGTGAGCAGTAGCATCAAGTTATCTTTGCTGCCCAAGTCTCTGCAACTCTGTCCCATAGCTACTGTGCCCTATTTGAGAAGCCTGGATCTCTAGAAGGAGAGAGGTGACCTTGCTGATGTCACCGCAGAGCACACTACCCGCTCCCTGCCTGTCTTGGGGAGCCCTGGGGCTGTGAGGAGGGCCTGAAGCAGCCCAGCCAGACACAGCGAAGGAGCGCAGCCCATCCCTGCTGAGCCGGGCTCAGGGCACGGCTCACCTCCCCACTCCCCAGAGCTCAGCTCCTCATGTGGGTGCAAGGGGAGAGAGCTTGAAAGCTGAAGGGAGCTGTGTGTTCAGAGGTGTGCGCAGACATCAAGGATGGATGGCGTTACGTGGGACAATGTTTCTCCTGCTGCTGCCTACACCCCTGCCCATGTGACATGGCCTTCAGCTTAACAAGCGTCCCTTTGCTTCCAGTTAGTGTCATCTCTGACCTCTCTGCTGCTGACTCAGGGCTTTGTAGGTTCTCCAGTACCTGACTCCACAAATACAAGAGCTCTCGATCACACTTGTTGATGATTTTGCATTTTTCATACTGGGGGTTTTGTTGCTGGTTTTTTTTTTTTCCCCGCTCTTGCTCCCCTCCCTGAGCTGGCATCCTCTCCTCGGTCTCCCTGTAAAGCTTTCATGTTATATTTCTTTGCTGAGCCAAGTCCCAAACGTGAGTTGTCCTTTTCTGCCTCCTTTCTCAGCTGATGTGATCTCCTCTCATTTCCTCCTCACTAATCACATCCTTCCCCAGCTTGGGTTATGCTGCCCCCCTGCTCCAGACCTTAGTCATGCTCAGAGTGTTTATAAATCTTAATGCAGGCTCAAATACAAAGCTGTGCTGTCACCGAGCTCAATCTTAGCTCAGGGTGAAATACACGAGGAATTTTGGATCGTGTTGCTGTTCTAAAACTTTTATTTAGCAGAGTGGGCTCGTGTATGTCTAAAAACTACCGCAGCATTTTCTTAACTTCTCAGTGTAATTTGTAGGAGCCATAAAAAGAGTGAAAAGAGCATGTGGGAGGAGGGAGGTTTGACACAATCATTGCAGGTGGAGGAGGTGCTGGGTTTCTTCCCTTTTTCTTTTCTTTTTTTTTTTTTTTTGTTTGTTTTCTTTAAGGAAATGCCTCTCTAACACTCCTGTATGAAGATCCTAGGGAGTAACATCCTTGAGTGTAAGGACAGCTCGTTGCACATGCGTGCAGTAACAACTCTAGTGCCTACTGGGTTTTTTTTCCTTTAAAAACAAACAAAAGCAGAACCCTTTATATTCAAATGCCATCCAACAGTGTCCGACCATTTCAAGCTCTGAAACAATAGCAACCAACTTACCCCATTACATATGTCCCAGAAAAACCTACAACAGCACATGTAGGATGTGGAAGTAATTTGGAAGGCGTCTCGCAGTTTTGAAGGGGGCACGGTGAAAAGAGAAGTTGGGGGAAAAGAATTTGGATGCGGCCATGAGGGAAGAAACTAGTTAGTATTAAAATAGAGTTTGTAATAAGGGGTGACTAGTAACATCTTTATTTTTTTCTGATTTCTCTTAGTGCATAAAAAAAGCTGCAGCCCCTATGAAGAAGGGAATCATTAGCTAAAAAGATAGTCATCAGATTGCAGAAGATAAACGAAAGGTGGATCTGAACATTGGAATTGTCAGCTCAGCTCGGCAGGAGGTTGCAGAGGCAGAGTGGTGAAAGGAGGGTTTCCTGGAGCAATCCCAGAAGATTGAAATGGATTCTGCGGTTCTGGAAGGGGACAACACAAAGGTGCTAAACATAAACAGTTCTTACAAAACCCTGGTCAAGCACTCTATCTCCAACACCCTGCAAAACGTAGAAGATGTTCCATGCTGGGACCGCTCTGTCAGTTGAGCTAACTGGAAGTGTTTCTTGGCAGTGTCAGGACCTTGTGTTCATCATCCAGAGGAGCACTCTGTGCACAACCTATTTTGTTTGTAAAGTCATTATTTTTTTACTGAGAAAGCGCCATTAACTAAATCAGCAAATAAATCCATTTTTCTAAACACCTGTCTGAACAGTGACTCGAACACACAACTGTTGTAAACCTCACCTCGTCAGAACTTTTCAAAAATAAAACTAAACTAAAACATACCCTCTTTGATGGCAATTTTTTTTTTTTGCTAGCCTACAGCTACTTTCCCATGGTGTGAAAGGAGCTCAGGTGTCTTTGTTGGAGAGCCCTTCAGAGGAGTACAGTCTCCAGGACTCACAAAAGCATCTCCATTTCATTTCCAACTGTTCTCCAGGATTTTTTTCCCATAATGTGCAACAAACATTGATATATATCGTACAGTCATAAGATTATTTTTATTCCATCTCTTTTGTCACCATCTTCCTTCCACCTTTCTGGAAGTCTGCAGCTGTCCAAGGCAAGGTCCTGCACACGAGCTTGGAAATTGGGGCAGCGGAGTCTACTAAGTTGCTTTAAAAAACCAGAGAGGTTTTAAATGGGCTGGTGTCTTGGACTGTGGAGAACAAAAACTACCTTGCTGGACACAGGTCTTTCATCGCAGACCACCCGTTGTTAGTCTTGGTGAATGCTTCCTGTGATCGACTGTGCCAGCCAGACTGTGACGGAATATGCCGTTGTGGTGATAAAGTCTTTAGCCTGTGTGTCTGGGAAGGGACCTGGGATAGACTAGGGCAACAGGTAATGCGTCTCACAAGCTGCTTCTGTGCCGGTAGGGAGCCCTGTCCCTTCAAAGCTGTCTGTGTCCTCCTGTGACGTGGAGAAACTCCCCGTTGCTATTGTCAGCCTTCCTGACTTGGTTGCCCTGCCAAAAACAATCTGATTACCTTGTGATTTAATGGTAAAGTTGTTTGATGACTACATCGTTATGACATTCCATCAGGCTGACAGGAGCTCCCAGTTTGGTTTTCTGTTGGTGCGGCTCCAGGACAGAATTGTGTGGGCTTCCAGCAGGTTCTGCCTTTGCTGCCTGGAACTGAATCCAGTAGCTGCTGCCAGTCGCCTGCATCCCAAAATTGTCCTGGAGGTGACTGTTCTGGATACTGACTGCCTGGCTTCATCTCCCTCTGCTGTGTTAATCCTGGAGCTCTAAATTAAGCGTAACTGCTTTTAATTGTTCATTAACCTGGCATCAAATCTCAGAGTTCTTACAGATTTAGATGTGCGTCCCAAAGTGCGTCAGGAGACAAACCGAAGCAGAGCGTTGTGTACAAACTGCCGAACGGGAGATGGGAACAAACGCAGAGCGACGGGCTTCCCGCGTTAAGAAGGATGCTCTCACAGCAAACGGCGTGCGAGCGCTCTGTGAAGTCACTCTGGTTAGAGTGAGCTGTCGAGGTGTGTGCTGACATCGTGGTGTAAGCAAAGCCGGTGCACGAACAGAGTCAGAAATACCTCGAGTGTCTGCGCTGCGCGGGTTCTGATCACGGCTTTGGAGAGGGATTTGCTTTGGGATTACCCTAAGTATTCTGCATCCTTAGTTATCCTTTCCTAAGGATTCTGTGGTTTAGCTCGTCAGATCATTGATATGATCACGCAGCATCACAGCGGTAGCAGTAGTAACAAAGGCTAAATGTGACACTTCTTATTTAACGTAAGTTAAAATAATCTATGAAGTATTTTCTTTTCAGATAGAACAGCAGCTCCTCGACTGTAGGGTGTATTGGAACATCCGCAGCTGCTTGGAAATCGGGTCCTCTTTCTTACTTGTTGCCTTTGGGGGCTGGGATGAGGGACGGGTCAACCAGGATCAGCATTTTAATTGGGATAGCTCCAATAAATCATATGAAAATCCAAGGTTACGACAAAAGCAGCGCTGAAGCCTGTCACAGCTTTTGCCTGCAGGCAGTGTTGTTCAGGCAGCATGATTCAGGGCAGGACTGGGCTTCCACCGCATTCTTTGGGCTACTGCGTAGTTACCGCCGGCACCCGGGATGTCGTCTGTGTGTAGTGGGGAGAATGCTCTTTCTCGCTGTTGCTTGATTTCTGTCCTTCACGAGCTTTACGTCCCAAACGTGAGCATCCCAACCACCAATCTAAGCTCATGCGGGAAACCCGACTCCTGGCAAAGCTCTTGTCCTAGTACAGTCCCAGCAACTTCTGTGCGGAATTGCAATTTTTTCAGATTCAGCCACCACCTTGCCCCTCTTATTTGAGCTTGTGTTAACTAGAGGGGTAAATATTATCCTTTTTCTTCATTTTTTTCAAACAGCAGTCAAAAATTGAGGTAGGGTGTTGAGGATTTCTCCAAGCCAAATGATGAATTGCTGGTTGGATTAGTGTAGTCCCGTGTTTTCTGACTTAGAGTCCATGCTTATTTTACAGACTTTACTATTTAAAACCTCGTGTCCCTGCTTTCTGTTCATTTCTCCAGCACAGCCAGTTTCTCTGTGCTGTCTGCCCAGCAGACCTTCAAGTGACGTTACTGAGCTCTTCGGGAAGTTTTTCTTATTCCTCTTAAATGAGGAGCACAGCACACAGTGGAGCGACTGGTGGCTGCTTTTGTTGTGCAGCTCCAGTAGCTGCACAGAATTATGTTGTGTGGTGATAGATGTGAGTGGAGTTTATCTTGCGATCACCAAGACGAGAGCGCCAGAAACCCTTTTACTTGGCCGATTACTGAAACTGGTAAAAACATCCTGTGTTGCAGTTCAAGTTAGATGATTCTGTCTCAAAAAGCAAATCTTGTAACTTCTCTCTTACTAGTTGTGCTCTGCAACCTAAATTTATGTTGTTTAAATGTTGTTCAGAGGTGGCCTGGGCCAGGCAAATCTGAAACCCGCACCAGGTGATCTTGACGGAGGCTGTAATAAAACGTAGGACTGGTGGACAGGAGAATCCTGTCTTACGAAGCTGGAGTTCTTTGGAGGCATCAGCACGAATTAAAGATGTTCTGTTCAAAAATCCAAGTGAACCTTATCAAAAAGGCTTTTTAAGGAAACCTTAAGGAGCCATAATGTAAGAGGGGAGGTCTTTGCACACGTAAATGGCAGATTAAAAGGTAGGATCAACGTGAGGAAGTAGAAGGTCTGTTCTCAATTAAAGGAGGGTCCCAGTTATGTTCCACAGAGATCCGTGCTGTTCGACACATTCGTAAATAAGGGTGAGCAAGTTTGCTATGAAGAAGGGAGCCCGCTGTGGAGAAACTTAGAAGGAGGTTGTAGTGCTGAGGACTGAGCAACAAAACGGGGGATGAAGTTCAGTGTAGATAAATGAGGGTAAGTGAGGAGCACTGGGCAGAATTATATGATTACATGCAGAATTATGAGTTTGAGCTGAGTATTGTCATTGAAGAGTAAGATTTGGGGATTGTGCTGGGTGATTCTGTGAGATTGTGAGCTCACTGGTAACCAAAACACAACCCTAATCTTAGAGAAAAGAAATAGAGAATAAAACTGAGAATGCCATTACAAGAGTGTATGGTCCAGCTGGCTCCTGAGTCCTGTGCGCGCTTCATCTCAGAAAGGATTTATTGAACTGGAAGAGGCTTAGAGGAGGTCAGCAAGGATGATGAGCTACATGGGGTGGCTTCCATATGAAGAACACTTCTGTAGACTGGGACTTTGGTCTGGGACAGGAATGAGTTGAGGGTAATGTGGAGATCTGCAGAGGAAGGAAGAGGCAGACTAACCACTGCCTTTCCAAACAGGAACATCCACAGTTAGGAGGGAGGGCGGACTGAAAGCTTCAAAAGGAAGAGGTTCTCCGTAAATTCGGTGGTGGAGAGTCCTGTGGGATGACTTTTTAGAAGAATGCTGAAAATTGCTGAGCTGACAGAAACCACATATGGTTCAGGGAGTCCTGACATGAAAGTAGTTGGAGGTCAGAAGAGTATCAGTGAGAAATATCACACGTTCGTGACCTGCTCTGTATTTTTGGCTATTCCTGGAGCCAGAAGGCTGGCCTAGGTGTACCGTTAATCTCGCCCGCACGCCTCGACTCAGATTAAGATGTCTTGGGACAAAGTAAAATAGTGTTCCTTATGAATGTCAGTTAATTCGTGAACCTATCATGAGTGTGTGATCTCGTACGCGCCTTTAGGATGTGTGTACTTGTTTACTTGTTCGTATCCAGGGTTTGCTTCTGATGAGGGTTTGTTATGCAAATGACATGGTCCTGTATGCAGATTAAATAGTTACCAAAGTTGGCTTTCACAGAAGCATCATCACTTGAAAAATGGATGCAAGTATTCTTGGGGAGGGGGTGGTGGTGTGATTCCAAAATACATGAAAGCACTGTTGCAGGTTTTAAACATTCTAACAGTAATTACAGTATCACTGTTATTTGTATCGCAGCCTCTCCAAAGCTTTTAGAAAACCATCTCTGCAGTGCCATAGGGATTCTTCAAAAGCCCGTAAACCCGCAGTCATCAGACGGGTTAACTCGAGGCAGCTCTTGTTTCCTTTCATTTAGTATATAATCAGAAATCCTTTGGAACATTCAGTAACCAAAACTGAGCTCTCAAGAATTAGAGTAGACCTAAGTAATTCGAAACATGGAGAACCCACAAAGAGATGCTGGGTAGTATTGTGATTTTTTTTTTCTTTAAATTACAGACTATTCGGTCATGATAAAATAAACGTTGGTAAGTTCATGTTCTACTTTTTCAGAAACTTAAGAAGGAAAAAATAAGGCAGGCATGGCAGAACTTTTTTCTATACTCTGAAAAAGGTTATGTAATACTCTTTCTAGTGTAGCATATCATAAGAGTGAGTTATTTTCTAAAATTAAAAAGTGGGTTGTCCACATTTCATGACTGTAGTACAGCTTTCAAGAGTTGCGAGAAGTCTTACGATCACGAAAAAACCACGTTGTGCTTCTAGTCAAATCTAAATAAATACCTATTTTTCTGTGTTGGTTACTGTCCCACAGCAACCTGGTGGGTTTTTTTCCTCCAGCTGCTTGCTTTATTAGTTAATAACAGGTATGTAAGTTTACTAGTAGAAACTGTATGTTTACTGCCCAGAAGGATAGAAATGGGTTTAATCATTTTAGTGCATTTGTTCCTCTTGCTAACCACGTTTCACAATAGTTTGAAAGGACTGGGGGTTTTTGCCTGCTCAACTTCACACAATTTCAGTAAGTTTCTTGTTTTGTGGATGTTTAAAAAAAAAAAAAAACCACCGACAAAGACTTTGTTAAAATTTTGAATTGATGAAGTATCTTGATTCTTGCATTTTTCTACCTTGGATATAATATTCTCTGCAGCATAATCATGGTTCTGCACGCAGTTGATACTAGTAATGTGCTGTTACTAACAGTAGACTACAGTGGTTGCCCCGTTTTAGCTTCAGTGCTTGTGTTAATTCATTGTGTTCTAGATGTTAGGCTGTTTCCCGGAGGGGTGAAGTCTCAGGTGTTGTTATCTGTAAGTCATTCTGATGTTTATATCTAAGATCACTGGATAGATATCGTCACGGTTCTGCCCACATCATTGCATCGCCCTGCAGCAGCGTTCATGGGCAGTTCTCCTGCCTGGGTTTGGTTGTGTCCTTCCACGCTCCCTCGGCCACCCCTCTGTGCTTCAGTCCATGGAAAACCATGTCTCTGAACATGAAACTCTCCTGTACGGTAGGGCCAGTGCCTGCAGCTTGGAGTGGTTGTTTTCAATAACTGCTGCCCAGAATTGGCCAGTGGCTTCACCCACCTCTCCGTGCTGTCTTGTCCCGCCGTGGACCCCTTTGTCTTCCTGTGTGTCAGCTTGTGAGAGAACAGGAGCTGTGCACCCCCAGCCGGTTCCCAGCTGCTGTCAGGTAATGGACCGGTCAGCCTTCTCACTGCCTGCCCTACGAAAGGCCATGATGGCTGGAGGCAGGGCTTGGGGCTTGAGATCTGTCCTTCCTGCTGCTTGGCAGTGCCGCGTTTGTGGATGGTCGTACCAGCTGTCTTCATTGCTTAGGGCAGAAACATGTGTGTACTTGTTGCTTGCTGCTGAGATCTCTTCCAAATTACACAGTAAAACAGGCAGAAAATTAAATGAAGTATTACTTTGTGAAAGTGCAGGCGCGAGCTCCTCCCAGCCCAGGCTGGCTCCCTGGCCAAACCCACCTTTTGGTTAGCAGTCTCACCCCAGCAACACCCATTCTTCTTGCCCTTTCCTGTCATCCAGTGTCAAAGCCCCTGCTTCAGCTTGCACATATAGGAGAACTTGGGACACAGAGACACACCTCCCTTTGTTGCCCCCTTCCTCCTCCAGCCCCATCCAGTCACAAATAAATGGGGGAGAATCAGCATCTTCCTCCTGAATGTGGGTAAAGATGAACAGGCTTCACTGGCTGTCTCCTTTAAAGTGTTCAAATAAATGCAGATCAGGTGGCCTGCCAAGAACAAACAGCGGTGTGGCCCCCTGCAGCAGCTGGAAGACTGATTTTAATTCAACCCAGAGAAAGGTACCCCTGAAGTCATCAATACATCCACATCCTTGCCAGCTCAGCATGGATTTTTCTTACCTGCTTCACTGTTTCCACTGGTGGGATCAATGTCTCCAGCTGAGATCTTCCCTTACTGAAGGTTAGTTGTCCACGAGAGGGACCTCTAGAAGTCTCGAGCTGGCAGCTAAACCTCTGAGGTGAGGCTTCTGCTGCAGTGTCTGCCACTGTTCTACAAAGTCAGTCAGACCTACCGCTCGCTGTGAGGTGGGTGCAGCTGTGCAGTGGGCACGTTGATCCTCGATGATCCAGGAAGGATGGCTGAGCCTTGCAGGGCTGCAGGTCCCAGTGTGCTGTCCTGGAGCGGTGCAGGCATTTTATCACTTACACCCTCAGCCCCTTCACCACCACAAACTGAAGTGCCTAGTGAGAGGCTTGTGGGTGAGCCCACAACACGAGGAGCGCATGAGGAGGTGAAGCGGTGCTCCTTCTTTGGTTGCCTTGGCCCAGGGGTAGATTCCTTCATCCTCAGGAGCTCTGGTGACATCAGTGCAATGTAAACAGCTGAGAGGGGCAGGTGTAGTGAGATTTGTAGGTCAGTTCTGCCGCTCTGTAGCGGAGCTGCTGTCTGACTGTCACTTGGGCTCTTCTGAGCCACGGTAGGTGGTCTTACTGTTGCTTCCTCCAGCTCAGTTCCCCCAGCTATCCCTGACTGCTTGGGCAGAGCAGGTTTCCCCTGTCAGTACTATTTTTTGGGCAGGGGACTAACAGATCTATAGAAAAAAAAAAAGAAAAATGGTTCCTTATGCTACAGTAATTGCGGCTCTTCCAGGCACGTTCTCCGTAGAGGCACCACAATTAATCTCTTGTCCTTTGCTTTGAAAGAGTCTTTACGGTTGGCAAACCTGAGAGAGCTTAGAGTGGGGCATCCTGGGCTTAGTTTGCTCCGTTAGCACCCTGAGCAGCAGCAGCTCCTGGCTTCCTTGTGCTGCACGTGTTCATCCCGCTTCTTCCCAAACCAGGGTGCCAGTCCGTGTTTCAGCTTCCCAATCCTCACACCGTGCTCCCAGCTAGGACATCAATTCTTGCTCCCCCACCCAGCGTTGGTGGGGCTGTGAAAGGGCTCCCCGCTCCCTCCCATCAGCTGCAGCAAACCTTGCCAGGACCTTCAGAGCGGCATCTAAAACCCTAAACAGCTTTGGGAGTAGCAGGGCTCCAGCACCCCTGAAGAGAGAGGTTGCCACTTGCCAGAGCAGCACGTCGGTGGCAGTGGCTCACGTAATGGCTCTCGGCCCGTGGTGTGAGCGAAGAGCACAACTGGGAGCTGCCATTGCCGCAGATGGCATTAGGTGGTGGGGTGATGTGGTCGCGCTGTCCGGGAGCCCTTTGCCTTACGCCATGGTTGGAGGCAGTTGGGAGGGTTCCCAGGCACAGCCTGGATGGACATTACTGTCTTCAGAGACCTTGATCATGTTCATGTGGGTACGTGCTCACCTGGGATCTGTGTGGACAGCACTTCCTAAAGAATCAGTTTCCACAGGGTAAGTAACTGCTTTTTGTTTCCTTAAAGAAATATTTAAAACCCAGGGTGACTCTGTAATGCTATTAAATCCTTAATCAGTTCCACCATTATGACGATTCTGATGTTTCTGGGTTCTTCCTCTGGTTCAGAACTGATTAATCTCAGGAATCGAAGCTAGAGTCACTGTTCTGCACACAAGGCGCAATGGCAGATACCGAGTTCTCATTATTGGTCTCTTATTTTGAACAGAAATAACTGTGTTTTGTTTTACTGCGCTTGGACACCTGGAATTATCTGGGTGTTTGAAGAGTTAGCGAAATTAGTCCCTCGCGGATACTGGAAGTTCTGATAAATTCTGAGAGTTACATCATCTGGCAAATTGTAGAAGCCGTATTTTGTTACTGGTTCCCAAGTGGGTTTGGGGCATGTGCATGTGACAACGCTTTTTGCAGTGTGATGCTTCCCTACTTCATGCGGAGAATAATTTGAGCTTCGTTATTCGTTACAAATTGTTCCTAACTCATCTAGTTGAGAAGAAAACTTAATAACGTTATAGCTGTAAGCAGTTAGAAGAAGAATGGTACATGTTTGTCCAGCGCTCTGCCTCGGAGATGTTCTAGCACCGGAAGCTGCCGAGAAGGGGGGTCTGAAAATCAGCATTATCATGGACCACGTTTGTATTTTGTGCATAAGAAAAAGCCTCTTATCCAACAGCTGGTTTACTGTGGCCAAGCATAGGAGGTATTTAATTTTCTGTTCTCAGTCCTGTCAAACGTAGCAGGTATTTTCACTGTCTACACAGACTTACCCCCTTTTGTGTGTGTGTGCTGTTAAGCTCCTTGCTTAATGGGCTTTGCTTCTGGTAGAAGCTGAGACCCCAGCTAGCCGCAGGTAGAGCATCGCCCTCCTCTGCACCCTCTGCCTTGTGATTTTTCTGTGTTCATAAGGTAACGAGCGAGAGTACCTGGCCTTCCTCCTTCGCCCTCTTCAGCATTCGAACTACATCTGATGTTTATCTTGCTTATTTACTTGTTCCAGTCACCTCAGTTTCCCCCGATACCGTAGTCTTTCCGTGCCTCTACGCCGTGGACCGTCTGAGGGCACCTGCCTTTTGCTAGAGTGACTCTAGACGTGTGGTGAGAATCGAGTACAATAAACATTTAAGAGAAAATACTGTATGCTGTTGAGAGGGCATTATCGTATATTAAGTAGAATTTGGGAGTTTTTTCCAAACAGGAAGTAGTCTGTAAATACCAACAGCGGAGAGACTAAGTCCTCGCGGATTGCGCTGCATTTATGTGGCTGTCTTCAATATTGGCCGTTCGCTGTCAGCTACCTTAGCAGGGTAATGAAGCTCTTCCTTTCTGCTGCGATAGGGGAAGATGGTGACGTAGGTCACTAATTTATAAGGGTCTTGCTGGGAGAGGGGGTGAGGAGTCATCAGCATTTTCTCCCTGAAACGAGGTGATTTGGGGACCTCCAGAAGAGGAGGTGAGTGTGGTGCCCCTTCTCTTGCTCGTTAGTTAAAAACACAGCTTTCACTTTTTCCGTGGGGGCTGGAGCTGTTTCTGCCTCCTGCTTGGATGTACAACGCTCCAGACAAATGCTCCTCAGCTGGTGGAGAGCTTCCGTCGGTGGCTCTGAAGCACTTTTGCCTTTAATACATGTTCAAGGACGCCGACGCCGGTTTGCTCGCACTCGCGCTTACCAGCAGAGGAGGCTGGGGCTGTGCAGAGCTGAGCTCGGTACCAAAAGGAGGAATAATTCACTGGAGTGAATGGGAAGTGGGAAGGGAAAGTGGTTTCGGGGGGGAAGGTGGGGGGAACGTTATATTACTGCAGGGCTGCTGCCAGATCCCGTCAGGCTGCCGCGCCACGAGGGGTCTGTGCTCTGCGAAAGGCTTCGCTCCGAGGAGTTGGAGGGGATACACCTCCCCATCACAATGAGGCGCTGAACGTGGTTCCCGCGTGTACCTGTGCCATCCGGGAGGCCTTCTGGCAACAAAAGGAAGACATGCTGCACAGTTACAGGAGGATGGTGGCAGGGAGAAGGGAGATACAGGGGAAATTCCAGAAAAGCCCTCTGGAGCTGCCCGAGCACACCGAGACTTGCCCGCTGTTGGGATTTACCTGTAGCATGTGTACCATTAAGAGGCTTCATTATTTTTTTTTTTAATTAATTTTAT
Organism: Buceros rhinoceros silvestris; assembly: GCF_000710305.1. Taxonomy (NCBI): domain Eukaryota; kingdom Metazoa; phylum Chordata; class Aves; order Bucerotiformes; family Bucerotidae; genus Buceros; species Buceros rhinoceros. The sequence goes on from NW_010429630.1 coordinate 36,189, forward strand.
TTTCCTTTGCAGGTCACCTTTTAAGCTGCTATTTCCTGTATAATTAAGCAGAATGAAGGCATTAGGTTCTAGTAAAGTTGGGCCTAATCCAGAAATCTTCTCTTATTCAGTCCTTTCTGAGTAAGAAACTCAAGTCTGGGCCCGGTGTTTTACATGTTCCGCTATTATTTCCGAATTATTTGTGGTCTGTGGAATTTTTTTGTTTTGTTTTTAACTTGATTGAAAACTCCTTTCCTTTTGTCTAATTTTATCTCTTTATGTGTCACTGTCCAGCGTAGCGTTAGTTGAAGTGATGTAAGTATACTGCAAATTGAAGTGCGTAACGGCTGCCAGTAACGCAAGAATGGTTGATTCCTGCCGTTTATAATTAACAGTACATCATGTTCTGTGCATGGGTTGGATCTGTCCCTTTTAACTTTTCCTTTCCGATCCTTTCCAACCCCCCGGTCTTGCCGCATCCCAGCCTTTCTGAATAGACTGGTTTCGCTGGAGTCTAGTCCCTTCTTCCTTTTGTTTTTCAGACCAGTAAAAATGGGAAGTACTGGATTCTGGTTTCCTCCAAGAAGAGTCAGCGGAACTGGTTAAGACCAAAATCTGAGGACTTTAGTGGGCAAACATCAGGTGTGCATTGAACAGAGGCTGCTTTAATCCTGCTTTAAGTATATGCTTCTTTAAAACTAGTATTATACATGAGCTTTTTTTGTGTGATGTGGTTGTTATATTTGATACTGCATATAATCATTCATCCTGCAGTTGCGAAAGCACCAGTAAGAATGAGGATTTTAAGTGATAATATGTTGAGACACAAACAGGCAATATATTACTCATAAAATTCTTTCAGCTGGTCTTTGGAAAGTGTAATATTTGAGGATCAGTGGTTTTCTAAGTTTTATCTCCATTGCTCAGTCTATGTATCCACAAGAAAAAAAGAGAAAGTGGTTATTTATTATTCAGAGGTCAAAACTGAAGTTCTTAATTGCCTCATCTGGTGAGAAATGGTACTGAGATAAGAGTGCGTACGAGTCTGTTAATAAAACAGTCGTTGTCAGATTGGGTCCACACTATGTTAGTTCTGATGATGCGTTTTTAAGGACACTTAAACACAGTTCAAAGTCAGCTTAATTGGTTTTGGTCACAGAAGAACAAAAGCTGAATTTTTCATCCGTGTGAATGTTCTGAGTTACTTCTGTACAGCAACCAGGTTACCTGAAGTTTTGGAGGAGGTAACGGTGACGTTATATTGGCCTGAATATAGGGTGGCCTCCAGCCTGGGTTGTGGTGTTTGCACTGCGAAAAGGAGTGAGAACCTGTCAGGGTTGTTAATTTATCAGTTAAGCCTCATACGCTGTCCCACAACAAACGCTGCTTTCGGCCCCTTTATATCGCCCTTCTGCATGACCTGACGTCCTGCATCTCCCCAGCTTGCTGCACATTCCGCTCCTCCCCACCTGCCCCCAGCGGTACCAGCTCACCCCTGTCCTTGTCTCCTTAGAAATTCCCAGCCCCAATGCAGCACCTCGCTGGCCCCGCAGCCCCATCCCAGTTCTGTCCGTTGTCCCTCCCTGCAACAGCTCATCCTCCCTCCCCGTGTCCTGCCAGCCCTGCCTGCCTCCCTTGTCACCGCCTGGGCACAGAGGCCGCTTGCTGCTGAGCCCCAGACCCAGCACGGTCAGAGTAATCCCGCTCGCCTGCAGCAGGCTCTGGAGGCACGTCCCTCGCCCTTCGCCGCTAACGCTGCCCTGTCTCAGGCTAGGTGTGGATTTGGCAGGGAGGTGACAGAGGTCGTAGCCTTTTCTTACTCCGCTGACACCGTAGGTGCCCCAAGGTGTAGATGCGTAGGGTATGGAGATATCCTATGTAAGCGTAGGGTGGGTTGGATTAGTTTTCTTCCCCCAAATTCCCCGTGTCACGAGAAGAGGCTAGAACAAGATTTCATTCTGTATTCAGGCCAATATGTGCAGAAGACCAGTGTGTGTGTTTGCAGGAAAGCAAAATTAATTTTATTACCAGAGTCCGATTAAAGCGTATATTGAAAAAAATCTTTCAATCCACAAATACGTCACAACTTGGATGTGAATGAGACCCTCCTTCTGATTACGTTGGTGACTTCCTGGAAGTCTTTGGAACTGGTCTTCATTTACTTTCATTGCAGAAAATTATTGCTCCCAAGTCTCCAAACGACTATTTAATTTTTTTCACTTCTGGACTAGGTAGTTGATTATGAGACAAATTATGAAAACAACATTAAGCTGACACTTTGAAGATCTGAGCATGTTCCCACTCATGGAACTGATGTCTCCAGGCTTGGTCCCATGAGTGAGAATGTGCCCAAGACAAACCTGAAATCATAAGCGTCCTTAAAGAAACACCTTTTGTGTCACTGGGTATCTGTGAAGAGGTTAGTGGGTCCATGTGAAATTTGGGGAAGCAAAGACAGTCTTACGAAACTTCTGCCTTAAAGAAGGTAGGGTGGTTTAACCTGCCATTGGAGGACTTTAGGGCTGAAAAGCAGCAGCTCTCCATCTTGATGTGCCAGTACTTCTCCTTTAAAGGCAAGGGAAAAGTTACCGGAGGAGGGAGGAAGAGGCATAGACAAAGACAGACCCTGTGTGCCTGTTTCAAACGGAGATCTCAGTTTGAGGATTTCATAAACTGCAGATGTTAAAGAGGCGCATCCCCTTCTCCCCTTCCCTGCCCCTCCAGCCCTTCTGTCCCGCCGCGCGCTGTGAGGAGCGCAGGCTGTTCCTCCTCCTCGCTTTCTTGCAGGGCCGTGCTGGGGCTCTTGCGAGGACCACTTAGTTTTGCCCCCATTGCCCCTGGGCGCTGCTCTCTGCTCCCCTCTGGAGCGGTTGGTTCCCTCCATCTCTGCTGAGCCTCAGCAGGGGAGAGAGGGCAGCTGAGATCGGGCCCAGGCTGCCAGCTGGGGAAGAGCCCGGGGAGGTGGCGTTGGGCTGGAGCAGCTACAGCCTGGTGCTCCCTGCCCGGCTCCCCCTGTCCCAGCATGTCCCAGCAGCTGCTGGCTTCCCCTCCCGCCACCCTCCTCCTCGCCCCTGCTGCCGCACTCGCCCCTTCCCACAGCGGGTATCTGTGGTAGCAACTGTGTTCCCTAGACGAGAAGGAGCTGTCGCTGCCCCTGACACGGGGGGCTGGTGGGCGCCCCGGGAGGGCGGGCACCCAGTTGCTACTGCACGTTACCAGACGATGGATTTGAAGCTGTTCGCCCGCAAGTCAGACAGACGCGAGCGTCCCACACCTCCTTTAGCTGAAAGCCTCTGCTTCGGTTGACGGTTTGCAGTGCCCCAGCAGGACCGAGAGCCTCCATCCTGAGCCAGCCTAAATCAGGACAGTCAAGCCCCTCTGTCTTGCAGGGTAGTGTGAGGAGGGTGGAAGTCTCCAACGCTGGGCTGATAACACCCTAATCCATCAGATCCATCCCTAACCCGAGGGATTTCTGTTGTTAACACGTCAGGGCTCTGTTAGCAGAGGGTGAGGTCACAGGCGAACTCCGCCTGGCGTTAGCAGTCCTTGGCACCGCCTGCGCTTTACTAGGGGAGATGCGTAGCCACACAGCGGTCCCAGCGAGGAGGTCACCCCAGAACCCGAGCTTTGCACCCCCCAGGCTGTCCACAGGGGTACTGGCCGCTTTCCACGCAGGTTTTCAAACATTTGCAGGCTTACAGCTGTCCTCTTCGGTAGCGGGGTGCGTGTGCGTGTGTGCGTGAGTCTGTGTGTCTGGGCAGCCACCGCAGGCGCGGCTGTAATTCCTTTGGGATCGGGAGCTGCCAAAAGCCGTCGGGGTAGGTAGGCAGGCAGGCTCTTGGCCTCACGCCTCCCGTAACTGGGGAGACACCGTTCTCCCTCCGGGCTCGAGGGCAAGGCTGTGAGGTGTGATTTCAGGGCATTTGTGGATCTATTCATCCTGAGCAATGATGCATTTTAAGAGTCGCAGCAAATAGCGTAAAGAAACCTGCAGGTATTACATTAGACCAGCTGAACCTAATTTTATTTTTAAGTTTTATTCAGAAGCATCACATAGCAAGTAAACTTCAAAATCTAAGTTTAGTTACAAACTAGTTGTTTCTTATTTTTTTTTTCCAGTCCCCTTTTGCTTTCTTTTACGACCACATGAAACTTGAGAAGCCATCTAAAGCTAAATCATTTAGTGGAGTTGGGCAATTCCCAAGTGTCCAACAAGAAGGCCTGGTTTAGGCTGCGATGGCCACTGTCATTCCTGGTGATTTGTCAGAAGTAAGAGATACCCAGAAAGTCCCTTCAGGGAAACGTAAGCGTGGTGAAACCAAACCAAGAAAAAACTTTCCTTGCCAACTGTGTGACAAGGCCTTTAACAGTGTTGAGAAATTAAAGGTTCACTCATACTCTCACACAGGAGAGAGGCCCTACAAGTGCACACAACAAGACTGCACCAAGGCCTTTGTTTCTAAGTACAAATTACTAAGGTATTAAACTCTATTTATCTTTCAGATTATATTATCTATTTTATGTTGGCCGTGTTAAGCCGTGTAAAAGTATATATTTGTGTACGCCTTCAGCTGATTGCAGAGAGGATGTGTTAATTAAAGTAGCCATTGGATTGTTTCTAGAATTCTAAATTACCTAAGTTTGCAAGCTAATGTCTTTGATTTTGTTTCGTAATTTGTTTTCTGCTTTTGTTTTCTGTTTGTTTGTTTGGTTTGGTTTGTTTTTTTTTTCTTAATGAGCGTAGAATTTTCATTTGTATAAGGCATTGTCACAAGAGAAAAAAAAAAAGAGTATGGACTGAGAATCTTTTGGCTATGGACTTTTACACGAGTACTTTCCTACTTGCCCCTATACCCCTGTTACAGTAGCTAAAACCCACCAAAACCAAAGTGTCGATTTAAGAGAAATGGCTCGCGTTTTGCTATATTTAAATTTGTCGAACTGTCTTTGTAGTGCCATGCTTTCAGTTAAAAGGTTCTGTTGCAAAGCAGCCCTTAGTGTAGTATTTAGCTGCCATTAAAAAATGAGCACGTGTGTTTTTTGATCAAAATAATTACTTACAGAATATATCTGTGTTTAAAGGCATATGGCTACTCATTCTCCTGAGAAAACCCACAAGTGTAATTATTGTGAGAAAATGTTTCACCGAAAAGATCACCTAAAGAATCACCTACATACACACAATCCCAACAAAGAGGCCTTTAAGTGTGAAGAATGTGGAAAGAACTACAATACCAAGCTCGGGTTCAAACGTCACCTGGCTTTGCATGCCGCAACAAGCGGCGACCTCACCTGTAAGGTATGTTTGCAGACTTTTGAAAGCACAGGAGTGCTGCTGGAGCACCTAAAAACTCACGCAGGCAAGTCGTCGGGTGGAGTGAAGGAGAAAAAACACCAGTGTGAACACTGTGATCGTCGGTTCTACACCCGAAAGGATGTCCGTAGACACATGGTAGTGCACACTGGAAGAAAGGACTTCCTCTGTCAGTACTGTGCACAGAGATTTGGGCGGAAGGATCACCTCACGCGCCACATGAAGAAAAGTCACAACCAAGAACTCTTGAAGGTCAAAACAGAGCCAATGGACCTTCTAGATCCCTTTACCTGCAACGTTTCTGTGCCTATTAAGGATGAGCTGCTTCCAGTGATGTCTTTACCTTCCAGTGAACTGACATCAAAGCCATTTACAAACACTTTGCAATTAAATCTCTACAACACTCAGATTCAGTCCATGCAGAGTTCTGCGTCTGCACACCAGATGGTTGCCACGTCGTTACCATTGGGAATGCCTTGTCCAATAGATATGGAGTCTGTCCACCCTCCTCACCAGCTATCGTTGAAATACCCGCTCGGTACTACCTCATACGCAATTTCTATGCCTGAAAAAGAACAGCCATTGAAAGGGGAAATCGAAAGTTACTTAATGGAGTTGCAAAGTGGTATGCCTTCTTCGTCCCAGGATTCGCAAGCGTCTTCATCAAAACTAGGTCTGGATCCACAAGTAGGGCCACTAGATGATGGGTCTGGGGAGGTTTCCCTTTCCAAGGGCTCCGTTCCTATTAGCGAACCTCTAAACACCCCATCATTGGACTTCTCTCAGCTGTTCAACTTCATACCTGTCAACGGCCCTCCCTACAACCCGTCGGTGTCGGTGGGGAACCTGGGAATGAGTTACACGCCAGAGGAAGCGCACTCTTCCATGACTCAGCTTCCGCCACAAACCCCGGATCCACAAGATCCGAGCAATAGTATAGGTCTTGGGTCTCTGCACTCGTTGTCAGCAGCTTTCACGAGCAGTCTAAGCACAACCACCACCCTCCCGCGATTTCATCAAGCTTTCCAGTAGGATGTACAAAGCTGGCTCCTTCCTGTCTATTTGTAGAAATGCCTTAGGTGACCATTTTTAACTTAGTGCCTACTATAAGACATTATAAATTCTCTGCTTTTGTACAGTACCAATCTCATGAAGCCAGTAAGAAATTTAAATTAACTTTTTAAAAATGTTTTGAAAGTGTTTATTCTCAGCTGTGTTTACTTCATTGTTTTCTTTTTAAAGTCTCATTGTATTGTTTTCATCTTCACTGCCAACTGACACAGTTAAAATGTTGGGTAGAAAGTCGTCCCAAGCAAACCTTCAACACTCACCCCCTTTTTTAAAACCTTTTTCAACCATAGCTGTTGTGTTTGATCAATGTCGGTGGTAGAACTGCCACTTTCACCTTTTAATATATTTTAATATTTGCAAAAAAAAAAAAAAATCCAGTTAAAACACGTGTCACAACAATTCCCCAAGGCGTGGGGAAAAAATTCTCCGGTCCGTTTCCAAACCAATCCTCTTCCCAAATGGAGACACATCGGAACTGTTCTAGAATGACAAATCTAAATTTTTTACATAAATCTAGAATTCAGATTTTCCGGAAAACTCGTGTGTGTGTATATATGGAAGCCCATATATACACATGTACTCACCTTTGTTACATTTTGACTCGTATTGAAGTCTTTATAAAAACCGTTGAGAATTTTGCCACTTTCTGGCTTGAATTTTTGTGGCCTGTTTTATGGGTAACAGAAGAAAAAGAAATTAGCTTAATTCTCTAAACCCGTGGCTGAACCGAATTTGAACGGAGAATCTCTGCTTGCCTCAGTGACAAACGTTTCGAGTTGAATTTGGAACTGTGTTGTTGTGCTTTCATGACTCTGGTAGAGGGAAACAGGCGAAATTAATGGCTGATCTTGAAATATAAAAGTGTTGTTATGTAGTAATGCAGAATATTTTGTTGCAATTTTTGTTTTAATTCTTAAACTTGCTCTTTTTTCTCTTTAGTAGCGTAGCAAGAGTAACTGCATAGGAACCTTCCGATAGCGTATTCACGTTCGCAGGCATCAGCCTTCTCCAAGCTGCC
>NW_010429630.1:43704-44877 GCF_000710305.1 Buceros rhinoceros silvestris
GCCACAGGGTGGATAAAGACCAGCCGGAAAGTGTGGATCTATTTTCAGTTCCAAACTAGCGTGCAGTCAGAGAGTGAATGTAAATTTGCAAATACCAGGTTTTATGGTTGGTTTTTCTCTCTTTTTTTTTTTTTTTTTTGGAATCGGAATGATCTTTTCAGTTGTGTTCCATGGTGTGTTCTGTCCTCCTAAGCAACCATTTAGATGTTAATCACACTTTCTACACCTGGGTACTTGGTTAGGGACTTTTCGCCCATTGCCAAGATTTAAAGACAGGACTCTTAGGAGTGAAGTAAAAGCATATTGCTTACACCACTTTTACCTAATGCAATATATTCTCTTCCCCAACCCCTAATAACCAAAAGAGGAAAAAGAAAAAAAAAAAAAAAAAACCCCACAAAAACAACCCCCCGACCCTGTGATGCGTGGAAGCAAACCAGATTTGCTGCAATTCAACAGTAACATTCTCTTCCTTGTCATTTTGGTACAAGGAATTAAAAAATAGAAATCGAGTACATTCGTATCTCGCACACAAGAATGAGGATTCGTACCAGGTTTTAAGTGGTTAGACTAAATATACTTCACAGAAACAGAAGTTGCTCCCATTTAAGGAGCTCCTGCTCCGGATGTTTTATCAGTAGCTCCTACTATTTTTTTTTTTTTTTTAAATTCTAGGAGCAATATGCAGGTGTAGTTTTACTATTTTATACATATGTGTATTTAAATTTTATTACTGAAAGATAACATTTTTATAAATGTGTTTTGTGTTCCAAAGGCATTGAAATAAGGATGTATTAATAAGGAAATTACCTTTTGAAATTCTGCAAACTACTCCTAGATTGGGGGTTTAGGAGCACGTTATCTCAAAGTGGGCTTTTAGCTCTGCTTCATGACTGCTTCCTCTGGTTTCTGTGAAACAGATTGCTCGCTTACTTACATCTTTAGTTGAATGATTTGTTCAATATTGCTTTTTTCTCTCTTCACCTTTCTAAAGGAAAGAAAAACACAGATGAACAGAGCACAAGGTCAATGCCACCAGATGTAACTCTAGGTTAAATCACCAACCGATACGCATCTAGGGAGAACTCGGGATTGCTCGCAATCCTTTAAATCAATCCGAGATGAAGATAAAGGGGCTTAATTCCTCCAGTGGGTTATGTCCCGCGTGGAGCC
>NW_010429630.1:45045-45327 GCF_000710305.1 Buceros rhinoceros silvestris
CCGCAGGCGCGTGGCATCCCGGATTTTCCACCCGTAGCCACCATGCCTCGGCCTCGGTGGCCGGTTAGACTTCACTAAACCACCAAACCCCAGCAGACACTTTGCCAACTTAGCGCCTAGCCCGGATCCTTACACCTTTGTTCGTGCCTTAGCTCCCTGGCAGGGGGTTGACATTTCACTTTGGAGTCAGCCGTACATTTCACTTGAGCAATAGGGACCTCAGACAAGATATTGAACCTCATTCAGTCAGGGCGTCAGCGGGCGGCCGCCCCCAGCGCGGCG
>NW_010429631.1:0-321 GCF_000710305.1 Buceros rhinoceros silvestris
CGCCCGCACCGACATGCGCTGCTGCACAGCCAGGGAATGCGATTGGGAGGCACCAAAGGGGAAAAAAACCAATCTACAACGACCTCAGGAGAGCACTCAACAGTTTTGCCCACCAAGTTCAACCAAATTTTCTGCCCTGCAGTGACCAGCCGTTTGATTCAAACCCTCTTTCCTACATTTCCTCTCTACTTTACTTGCAGCTCCCTTCTCGCACCATTTTACCACCTGTACCATCACCCTCCTCCTTTCCCATTGAAGAAAAAAGGGTTAAACTCCCCTTCTTTAGCAAATCCACTGATTGTGACTTTGTCAGGGTGATGG
>NW_010429632.1:0-26059 GCF_000710305.1 Buceros rhinoceros silvestris
TCTTTTAAATTCTCCATTTCAGTGCAGCCAGGGACAGCAGGCAAGCCCTGGAGATGGAGCAGGCCATACCCTGTCACTCTCTAGACAAAATGAGTTCTGTGGGGACCAGAATGCTGTGTGGGATGTCAGTCCCTGTGTGAGGCCCTTTGGCTCACTGCCCTGGGCCCCTGGGTGCTGGAGCTCAGTTTAGGAGCAGTTGTTGGTCTCTGGAAGTGAAAACCATGGGCAGTTTTTGGGTGTTTGAAGTTGGTGCAGACCCAGGCTTAGGGCAATGTGACTGCTTGGCTGCTCTGGTGAGGGAGCAGGGGACTGCTGGCCTTGCTCAGTGGGAATCCCCCTTTCTCTGGGATGCTGCTGACAGCAAAGGCAGTTGAGGGCAAAGCACAGCTTGTTCTCCTGCCTTATCCAGTGGTTCACACTGAAACAGTGCTTTGCTGCCGGGAAAGCCTCAAAACGTCCAGATACAGTGATGTTTCAGACCCCAAAACCTAAATCCACAGCAGGGGCTGTAGCAACTGCTGTTTTACTGCCCTCGTCGGGGACAGGGATTTGGTGATGGCTGAGAACACTGGGGAGTCTGAACCAGAAGAGCTCTCCTGGAGCTCTCAAAATAATTTCCAGAATTTTAAAGCAATTTTTTCCCCCAGTTTTTGCTTGGAACTATACTGCTTGGTGGGGGTTGAGCTTTTTGGTTTTTTTATAACTCAGCCCTCGGTGTGTTTTCAGGTGGGGAAAATTGTCAGGTTTTGGGCTTTGTTGCACCAAGAGAAGTCTAGGAAAAATAGGATGGAGGAGTATCAGGGCACTCTAATAACAGGTAGCATTGCTAGCTAATCCTCAGTAGTGGGTACAGGTTTCAGAAGAAACTGAGATTTCCAGAGAAATTACAAGATTAAGCCTCTTGATGATGAAATACTGCAACTCTCTGGTCTTTAAATGTCTATGATAGTCTGGGAAATGAATTTGGTACTTACCCCTATTCAAAACTGTCATTTTGAAGAATGATTTCAGTGACTGTTTTGCCTAACAGAGCAAATGATGAGGTCCTCTCTGGTGTGTATTTCTTCAGAGCAGCTAATGAAGAGAGGATCCAAGCATTTAAGTGGACTTGAATATTCTTTTTCCTTGGAATTTAGTTGGTCAGCCTGCTTGTTTTTCTTTAGCAGAAACAGGATCATTCATATTAGACACTAAGGTCAGAAAATTATGGCCATGGAAAAAATATAAAAAATAATTCACACTGCTGATATTAACTCCATGTTTACTATTTTATTAGCAGGATTTGCTGCTCACTTTAAGGTCACAGTTAGACAAATTATTTACAAAAACCATTTACTCCAGGAGTAGGAGGTACCACAGATTTCAAAACAGGAAGCATTTGTCATCACGATAGAAAAGACTTGATTTCGAAACACAAAAGTCCATGATATCTTACACGTCGTTTAAATGCGTAGGCATGACTGCTACTGTCACCTGCTTTGTCATGATTATCAGTTAAGAAACACCTGTCCTGGTGTTTCACCTGTCCTGCACAAAATCAGAATAGTCAAAACATCACTAGGAGAGGCAATGCAGAATTTGTCTGCATTTGTCTGGAGTTGGTTACTCACGTTTGACCGGAGCGACCAGGGACTGGCTTGCTGAAGCCTGGAGTCTGTCTCCATTGCTTACAGAAAGACCAACTGTCTCAGGATCTCTGTGCAGTTTTGTCCCTACTTGTATTTTATTCTGAAGGTGCACACAGACTTGGTAAGGTGTCTAAGATGGATTTTCTCACACTGATATGCTATACTTTTGTATGGGTCCACTGCGAAACAAGTCAAAACCCATGAAATGCCATCTAAACATAAGAAAACACTTTTTGGTTTTGGTTTTTTTTTTTTACTGTGAGGACTGTGGAACACTGGCACAGGTGGTCCAGGGTGACTGGAGTCAGTCAAAGCCCAACTGGGTGCAATCCTGGGCAGCCTGTTCTAGCTGGCTGTGCTTGAGCAGAGGGGTGGACTAGACAATCTGGAGATATTGTTCCCCACCTCTATGATTTTGTGATGGATTCTGTGAAGGGCTTAGTAACTCGAGGCAGCAGAAGCTGGCCACAGGCTGCCTGGAGGTGAAAGGGAACAGGGCTCTTCAATGTCTAGCTGTGCCATTTCCAAATATCTTCTAAACAGAGTAACACTCTACATAAAATGACCAAGTGGAATGTTGATAAAATATTCTTAAACAAGGCATCACAGAAAGAGACTTGAGGTTTTCACTAGGCTGTGAAGCAGATTTTAGCGTTGTAGAGAGTGTGACTTTCATAAGAGCATGCTGTACACTGGACAACAGAAAGCCGGTGGTCTGAGACTTCAAAGGAACTTCATCACAAGAGCTGAACTGAGAGGATAAAGAATGGCATGAAACCAAATGGGGGTTTTTTGCCATCCTTCCTCTTGTGAGTACAAGGAAAAGGACACCAAATCAAGGTACTAAGGGGTTAAAATATTTCTCTTAAGAAGATACAAAGAGGCATCATTGCTAGAATCAGCAATCCAGTCTTCCATCTTTGTAATATGCTTTAATGCATTCATGGAGTTTTTTGTTTATCTTAAATGTTAAACAACTCTAAAAGGAGTGACTGCATCCCAAATTTACAGGTGGGTGAACTGAAGCCCAGCATCAGTCTGAGTCATGGGATGATACAGCAGTCCAGTGCAACAAGTTCTGGTGGAAATGGAAGGTTGGCTGCTTTTCGAGGTCTCTCACCAGCTGTGGGTGTTCCACAGGCAAGGGAGAAGCTTCTGAAGAGACATTATTTCCTCTTTACCCCCTCTCCAGGACAGGTGAGGTTAGAACAGCAGTAAAGTTATTTCAGTTTTATACAGTCTACCTCCTCTGTGACTGGCATTGCGTTGGTTCTCAGGTCGAAATCCGTGCTCGATTTGCTGCCATTATATGTTGATCTCCACCTGAGCAACATGATCTTCTTGAAATACTTCATGGTGTTATTTTTTACAGTTACAAAACACATGGTGTTGATCATGCTGTTACTCATAGCAATGCATTCAACTATGTAAAAAGCAGTGAGATAATGCTTCTCTTTCACAAAGATAGTGGGGAAAAAGTCACGGACAATTGTGAAGCCGTAGAAGGGTGCCCAGCAGAGAACGTAGGCGGTCAGGATACACATCAGTACCATAACAGTTTTTCTTCTGCATCGAAGCCTCTTTCTGATCTGTTCTGTCTGAAATCCTGGTACGGTTTTAAACCAAAGCTCCCGAGAGATCCTGGCATAACACAAGGTCATCGTAATCACCGGTGCAACAAATTCAATGCCAAAGAGGAAGAGGAAGTATGATTTGTAGTACATCTGCTGGTCAACTGGCCAAATTTGACCGCAGAAAATTTTCTCCTGGTTTTTCACTCTAAATAACACCGTTTCAGTAGCAAAGTATGCTGATGGGATAGCTACAAGGATGGAGACGATCCAGACCAAGGCAATCAGGAAGGTGACTGTTTGATAATTCATGCGTGGTTTCAGTGGGTGGACAATGGCCAGATACCTGGAACAGACAAATACATTCAAAATGAAGTCTGCAAACACTGTCAGAACACACTTCAAAGCACAAGTGGACAGAATTAGGCAGAAGGTAATTGCTGCCATTCTTAAGGAGCAAGCCTGACAAATTTGCCTGTGAGGAGAGGAGTTATGAAAATTTCCTGAAGTAGCAGCTGTGAGCTGAGTTCCTAAATCTAGGCAGAAACTCTGAAGTGGGTGGCTGAAGGGTTTGTTCGGACAGCGGGTACTAGGCAGTCTGAAAACCTGAGCATATGCTAGGGTGTCTGAGGTTGGCTTTAAGACCTCCATCTTAAACTCCCACCTGTTAACATGACCAAACTGAGAAAGCTGCAATTTTATGTCACAAACTTTTCCTTGTTAACACAGATCACATGTCTGGGAGTTGTGGGAAAATGAGAAGAGGAGAGAGAGAGTGAATATTCCTATTACTGACAAATATGTTTGCAGGACCTAGCGCAATAAGCAGATGATGTCATATCCCACAAATAGCATCTGGAAGTTCTTTGCTGGATGGCACGTGTTCAAGCTAGAGTTTGAAACATGCAGTAATACACACCTAGTGGGAGGCAGGTAAAAAGACAAACATGTAGAATCAGGAAAATGTCTTCCCTAGGCAGTGAATGAGTTCAATATGCTTTTTTTTTACCAAGAGGTCAAACGTGCCTCATGGTGTTTCTCTTATTTTCTTGGTTACTCCACAGGGTGCAAAGAGCTGAAGCTGATGCTAATGAATGGCTACAGGGGAGCATGTTTTCAAGCCTCCAACAAAGGACTGTGTATCCAGGTTTTGCCCATGCAAATTTTTGTTTCATTGGCTGGAGGTGACTGTTGATGCTTAATCTTAACTACGTTGTGTTAAGGAATATGCCAAACCACGAAACTTGAGTTAGGTACTTGCACTGTAAAGCCACAAGTTGCACTGCAGTGTTTGCACACCGTGAAGAGTGGAGAAATGGAAGTGCAGTCCTTGCAAGAACTGTAGGTTGCCCTCGATTCAGTTAAGAAGGGGCTAGGCCCAAATACGGTTTGGTTGGAGTTTGGAGGGTTCATTTTTTAAGCAGCTGTAGATGTACGAAGGGCTTATATTAGAGTACACTGTCTCGGAAAGGTGAGGATATTTTTGCTAGAAGGAGATTTTTATCAGAGACACCACAGAGCTCCCAGTACAATTGTATTTGACACAAAGGATTGTTTCAAGCGGTGAAATTTCTCGTTCATTGAGAGGCTTTTTTGTCCGTATCTATTATCTATAGGTATCATCCATGGGATATATTAATTTTAAAATACAATGGAAAGTCAGTGGTGGTTTTCATCAGCCAGATCTTGGACGCAGATGAATTGCTCATCACTCTTCGTAGTGCAGGCTGATGTCAAGGGGCAGCAGAATTACTCAGCCTCATTGTGGAGCTGATAAGTGAATATTTTTAGATCAGGCCTGTGGAAACACAGTGGTGGGTTCATGGATGTGTAGGCACTCGTAAGAACGTATCCACTCAGCAGCACGTTTGGCTGGGTGAGGTAAATCTCTGCGAGAGAGTCAGGACGGAGCTGTTCTGGTGCGTTTCCTGAGTGTCACTGCTTACCACAATGGGGCTGTTACTGCAGAGTGGTCCTGGAGCACAGGAACCAATTCAGATGAGACTGTCCTGGAAGGTGTGCTCCAAAAGTGTGCACAGAACACACAACTAAATCCCCAGGGGTGTTCCATCCAGGGGACCCAGCTAAAGCTAAATCCCCCAGAACAGTTACAGCCCCTCGCATGGGCTCTTGCTCTTTGGATCCTGTCCTTTCACATTGTATTATTTTCTAGTGTAGATGTGGCCTTAAATACATGAAATCCCTACATTTTGTGTGGCTAGACATCAAAGAAGATGAAAGAGAGCCCTACCTGAGGGAAACCTGGTGTGACAGGCTTACCCTTTCTACACAGGTGAGCCCTTTTAAATGATCTAAACATGAGAACACTTTTGTTAGGAGCCTGTTCTTTTTAGAGACCGGAGTCAACAACCCACATGATGTAACCGACATGAAATGGTTGGTTGTTAAATGAATGAAGTTTATCTCTGTTTACCAAGGCAAAAGCCCTCAAAAAAAAAAAAAAAAAAAAAAGCAGTGAAACCAAAACAGTGTGTTCTTACAACAAACTTCAGTGATGAATCATTTCCAGGATTGTTTTTAAGGATGCGTGGGGACATGTGCTAGAAATTTTGTGATTTCTTGGGAGGATAAGGGCTCGGTGACCCATGTTACTTCATCAGCTTGGGATGTGCTAGCAGAGCTTTCCAAGAAAATGTTTTAGAAGTCGAAGAAGGTAAGTGATAGGAAATGGTGATGCACACATGGTATTGCTTAGAAGCTTAACTCTGAGTTCTCAGCTGCTGTTCAAAAGTTATTTTGTTAGACACATTAAGGATTTGTTTCATAGGAGCTGATTGTCCGTTCTCCCACACCAGGCAAAACATCTGTGAACTTCCCCAGAGTCTTCTCACAAGCTTCTGTTGACGTCAGTAACAGCTGAATGAGCCGCGCACAAGCTGTATCTATACAACCATCATCAGAGTTAACTGCTCCTGCGCTGCCTTGTGGATCAGGTACCAAAAACTAGGCACCATTAGACTAGAGCATAACATGGCACACAAAAGAAACTGTGGAAAAGGTGGGCTGAGAACCATACAGTGTGTATATGCAGAGGGTATACAGAGATATATATTGTCACACAATATATATATGTCACACAAAAGGTGACATTGTGATGGCCTTTCTGTGAAGAGGTTACTCTGTGAGCCTCTGGCTTTCTGTGAGTCAGTTGTGTCAGACTTAGGTCAGCATAAAGCTGGTCGTCAGTGCCCGGGTCCCTCAGAGTCTGCGGTGCACGAGGCTTAAGAGAACAGGAGTCATAAGAAAAAATATAGTTAAATTATATTGTTAAAATTCCTGGAGTGAGAGGCAGGCATAGAAATATCTCAGGACTGCAGCATAAAGCAGGTAGTGCAGCAGGCGGATGTCTTTATGTTCTGTCTCCCCCTTTGTGAAGACTGTAGGAAAATCTCTGCTAAACTGTGTTGGTGTAGCATTTTATCGTTTTCTGGACAGTGCCATAAATGACCTGTGGGTCTTTCCTGACTTGTCACTGTGCCATCCTCAGAATGGCATGTAAAGAAAGGGGAGAGTATGAGAGAAAAGTATTTTAATGGAGAGGAGCATGCTGGCCACACTCGCCAAGCGTCCACTTGTGGGTTGGAGCATCCAGTTTAAGAGCTAAGTACTATCAAATAGTTAATTTAATGATTGCTTGGTTTTTTCAGTACAGCATGACAGAGACTAAGAGCTCTGATTTGCAGGCCACACAGAATTCTTATTTTTCTTTTGCACCCAAAATCCCTGGGAAAAATAACTTAGAGGAAGAAAGAAATATCCTGTAAGGCAACAACCCTGTTGGGATCTCACCTGTCAAATTCTGTGTCACCAGTCAAGTATTTCCCTTGCTGAAGAGTGTTTATTTTACTGTTTCTAGAAGAGGTTAGACTCTGAAAAGCTGTGTAGGCCAGTAATGAAGGTTCCTTAGAGGTGCATGGTCTGGATCAAGATTATATACTGCTGGTGAACACCCTCATCTCAGGGTGTTTCCAATTTGTCTCTCTCCTTTTTCCCATATTTCAGAAATCCTCTCCTCCACTTGAATCAAGCGTATTTTTATGAGAAAAAAAAATTTAATAAACATTAAATGTTAATCAACATATTCTTTTCACCTGAAAAGTTCAATCAAGAAATTTCCACTGAGGTTTCTCTGGGGTGATGTCATGACTTCCTGTGATTAGATTTTTATGATACAAGGTCTGCATAGTACCTACCTTGACATCAGATCCTACACAACTGCTGAGCTTGTTGAAAACCTAGAAATCTGCACATCCAGGCCAGAAGCTGTGGCCATCTCCTTGTGCAGCGATAGCACCTCGCTTACCTGTCAACAGCTATAGCCAGCAGAGCATTGGTAGAAACATAGAGGGAGACGGTCCGTAGGTAGTTGACTGAGGCACAGAGGATGTGGCCGTGCTCCCAGGACAGCTGCCGCACCACGTAGTAGTCCATCTCGAAGGGGCAGCACACGATGGCCACAATGAAGTCTGAGATGGCCAGGTTGGCGATCAGCAGGTTGGTGAGGTTTCGCAGCTTCTTGTAGCGGGCGAGAGCAGCAATGAAGATGAAGTTGCCGATGCCACAGACCAGCATGATGCCAACCAGAGCCACACCAATCACAATCTTGGCTGCAAAGAAGGTGCGAGTTTTGGTCATGTCATCTTCACTGTCCAGTGGCAGGTCATAATCACTGTAATTGAAAGGGAAGGAAAAGTTTTGCAAGGAGGTTAAATCCCCATCATGGAGATTGTAGATTGCAGCAAAATTGAGGCTGATTGTAGTGTTTCGGTTATGTTCAGCTTGCTCCATGGCCATGTCTGTCTTCTTTTGACACACGAGGCTTGGCTGGCCTTGGGTTTTGTGTTAGAATTACCCAGAGTGGCAGGACACGACAACAGCAGGTGAGAGACCTCATCCAAAGACTCCTTCTGATCAGTGAGTCACCTTGTCTTTGTCCCCATGAGGTTATAGAGGAACAGCCTCATTTGTCGTCTTCTGTGGGAACAAAAAGAGGAAAACATTTCCTGAGAGGAAATTACAGCAAAAATGCTGTGCTTGAGGGAGAGCAATAGCCACCGTGTTGCCCCACAGCTCTATTGCTGGCCGTGCGTGGTGGGAAGAAATATCCTGTCAAAGGATGCTTCCGTTATCATACAGTCCCTTCTTGGGTTGCATAATACACTGCTTGTTGCACCCAGCAGCTTTATTTACCAATGATGAAATTTCGTTTCCAGGACACACTGAAATGACAATATAGGAGTGTAAAACCCAGTTTAACCCTCTGCCAGCCTTCAAGCGTGTGGTTGCAAGGTCAAAAAACTAAAATGAGTTGTCACCTCAATTTGCTGAGAAGTATCTGATGTGTCTTTCAGAAAAAGTTTTTACTTTATGCTAGATGTTTCAGTCAGAGCAACGTGGTAGATGAGGATGAAAGGAGAACTGGTGTCTTGGCTTCTAGGTACATTTCTTAATTAAGTAAGAATTGCCAAGACCCAAGAAAGTAGCGAAGCCAGCAACTTTCCTTTTTTGCAGCCATTAATTGAGTAGGGGGACTACCTTTCCAGCCAGCATAATCCGTTATTGCTTCTCTCAAACCAGTGGAGCTCTGCCAGTTTCCATAGGTAACGTTCTGTCCTGTGAACCAGCTGGTAGTGCTTTGCTGTGAAGGCACATCTGCCCTTCACAGGGAGAGTGCTTCCACAAACAAGCTCTCGAGGTGAAGGGGAAAATCTCCCTTAAGCAAGACAAAGTGCCTTGAATTGTTGATATCTGGGAGGAACAGGCTCCCCTCTTTGTACTGCCAGTTGTACCAAATACTAAAAAATGACTTATTTTCCACACTGAGAAAACAAATCTATTCTACTCCCTCATTTTTGATACTCTACAGTGTATCAAAGTGCTGAGAGGGCTGTCTTCTTGCACCTTCCCATGCCACATTTGGGAATCCTCACAGCAGAATCCCAGCTGTCAGCACAGTCCCACCCCATCCCAGAGGAGAATCGGAAGCATTACTGCTTTTTCTGCGTAGAGGCAGTAGATCTTCAGGGTGTCAAATGCTATTGAACAATGTCCATCATGGCTACAAAGGACAATCTGCACAGTGGAGCTGTTACTCTTTTCTTTTCCTGGAACCACCCTTAGCCCCTGCTATACCAACACTTAAAATTCTAGGAGAAACTCTTGTACAACTTCGGTCCCCACATTGCTTTTCAAACCAAGAGTTGCAGAACAACAGAATAACAGAAAGCCAAAGCCTGAAACTGAACAACAGTTCGAACAATTGACTGCTTTACAAGACATCCACACAGCTGTCTGGAGATGCGAACATTCTGTTAAGGGCACTACTAAATAAACATTTGGATGCAAAATCTGTTGGTCAAAGCAAGGTGCAGTATCTGTTTCAGACAGGTTTCCCTGCAAAATACTGAGAGCGCGCTTTAAACTAAATACAGACAACACAACCATCCACAAACTGACACGACACGGTCAGCTAACTGTACCTGCAGTTGCTCGCATCTTCTTGGAGGTCTAAGGCACCCTGGGGATAGCGTCCAGGTTTCCCCCCTGCAAATGTGCTGCTGTCACCAGAGCAGAGAAAGGATCACTGAAAGCAGCCAGAGGACGTCGCTGAATGATCATTTCTCTCCCAAGCAGGTTCACCCTGCTGCTCAGGGGAGGATGGCTCCGCTGTCTCTGTGCGTGCATCTAAAGCCTTTTCTCAGTGGGAGGCACCTTGAAGCTGTCCATGCATTTCTGATTTTAAAGAGGCAGTGCAATATGGAGACAAAAGAGCACAGCCCCTTCTTTTTTTTTTCTTTTTTAACCCCCCTGAATGCATCGAATTGTCATAGTGGCTTTGTTACCAAGTTGGAGCAGTGAAGGTGCAAAATCCCGGTCTGCACTTGCTCTCTGAGTTTTGTCTGTGCTGGGCAGCAGGTACCTGTGCTTGATGTGACACAGAAGCAAAATATGAACCTCCCAGGGGAGAGGAGGGGGAGGAAGGAGGGCGAACTACTTTCCCAGGGACCTTTCTCTGTGGATCTCTCCTCAGCTATTGTCTTTAGGACTGCAGCTGTGACAGCTCCGGCAGAAGGCGGGTCGAACATTGAATAGCTGTAAATCAGAGGACCCCTGACAGCTTTTCTTGCCCTCTCAGGGAGTTACTCAGAGCAGAATAGTGGCAATGAATCCTTAAGGACTTGGTATCCTTTGCTAATGCTGCCTCCTTGTTGCTCTGAAGCGCTTGCACCTTGGGGAGCGGTACTCTTGTTTCCCAGTTCTCCTAAAGGAAAGGAAATACGCAGCAGATCCCCTTTCCTCTTCTCCACCTCTTATTCACATGAGCTGATATTTTCCTAGATGCATAGTTGGGACACATTACGTAGTCCCCGGTGGGTGAGACTGTAGGAGGCTGTAGAAGGTCATGAAGAATGTAGAAGATTTGCAGAAAACCGAAAAATATGTGTCCTGCAGTGCACACTGACAAGATTTGGCTTTCATGAGTTAGTGGGTATTTATCTTCGGAAGGAGATAAGGAAAGTGTATTAATGTGAAATATGTCTGGGGTAAAAGAACCACTGTGACATTTCTTCCAAAAAACCCTGTGGAAAGCCAGAGAGTCCCCACTGTCTGCAGACAGCATTAAGAATTTCACAGCAAATACTTCGCTTGGCTTTATTTTTAACAGTCAGTGTCATAGGTGAAAAGCCACTAAGGGACTTTTAATATCCTGAAAGGGTGCAACCAGATGAACAATGAGGAAATCAGTTACAATCCACTCGTTGAATTCTGTCACAGAAAATGTAAATACAGTAATTACAGGGAAAGGCAAGGTGAGCTTACAGTGTACATCAGAATCACATCTACAAGATCCCTAAAATGAGTCACGTAGACCCTAAATGTCCCTTAAGAAAAGCTAGTACACTAAAGGGGGGAGCTCTTGCAAGCTCTACATTAGGAATGTTCATGATGTCTTTAGGACTTTGTTCAGCTGCCTCACATTAAGTTATCTAGTGAGTTAACCATGCAACACGAGACCCAAATATTTATATTCCTTTAGGCCAAAACCTCAGCTGCTGCAGAACATTCTATCCCCATTGACTCAGGGCAGGTCGGCACTGGAGCCCTGATAACGACAGCCCCTCCAGATCTGCGCTTTGTGTTCGGTACGTAGCTTCTGTACAGCAGTTGTTCATGTGCTGTGCTCCAAGAAGTTGTGCTATATGTGTCAAGCTGTTCCACAGAAAATCCTAGTAACATTGTGAAATGATGGGATTTGCATGTGCTGTGCAAGGCAGGGCTTTGTAGTGTGGATCAGAAATTGCTGAATAGACCCTGAACCGGTGGTCCTGAGAGCTGCCCTTGCTGCCAAATGGGCAAAGTTAGCAGGTGGGTCTGGAGCCTCAGTAACTGTTCTAGTAACCTGCCCCGCTACAGCAAGGCCTGGGGCGGCCGTGGGATGTATGCAGGAGGATTTCCCAGCTGCAAATGCTGTGTAAGAAGTCCCAAAGTCTTCCTTTAAAAATGGTGGTCTCTCGTGACTACTGGTATAGATGTGCTGAAAGAGCAGCTCCCTGGGGCAGCCAGGCTGCAGTACGGCTCGGAGAAGCCGTCTGTTTGTGCACAGCTGGGATTTTTGTGGTCCCAGCATTGCCCAGCCCACGGGATTTGCAGCCTACAGACAGGTCTCCTCTTCCTCGTCATGGGACACTGGGCAGTTTGCAGAGATCGAGAGATCCTTCCCCACAGGCAACGCGTGACATCCATTTATCACACAATTACATTCTATTATAGTATATTTCAAAATCCTCATTATTTTGGAGAGAGCACATGATTCTGATGTTCGATTTCTGCATAGGACAAGGTTTCTCCTTAATAGCGTTTATTGGTGGTTCCCTGATGGTGTCACAACATTTATCACAGCGTCACCACATTTAACACTGCACCACAATGCATTTCCTGAGACCAGTGTTGCCAGTTTGGCAAATCCAGGCTGAGAAAGAAAAGTTGATACTGAAAACTATCGTGTAAACTATTTACACTCCTGTTTGTTTGTGTGCTTGTTTTCATTAGTATGCTCATCGTTTGAACGGGGAGGTTATTTGGAGGCTAAATGACGCAAAAAAGATTGCAAGGTAAAGTATTTGTTTAGAGACTTGCAAACAATCAATTTCTAAAAGAAGCGTTTAGCCTAGGAACAGACCTAAGGACTCTGGCCTTTCGTTTCAGAACAGCAAACTCACCAGCTACTGTCTAATTTTTCCTAACTGCTAAACAAATTGGACTCTGAGCGAGGTAATTAATCCTAGGGGACTTGCATAAGCTTTGCATAAAGTACAGCTGCAGTTTTACAAAGGTTGCTTATAGGAATCAGTTGGTGAACTGTGATAAAAGCATCTGACATCCTGTGATTTTCTGGAAAAACAAACAGAAGGCAACAGCACAGGTGGGTTACAACCATTTCTTCTCAGTATTCCAACCAGACATTCGGCTCAGGGGCTCTAATAAATGTAAGAGCATGTAACTGATGTTAATGTTCGAGAGAAAACTAGGCTTCCTTACCTAAAGAGTTAGGTGTGTTTTTCTATTAAATGAAAACATGCCTTGTGGTGCTAGAGGAAGGGGGCTTTGGGGTGGGGTTTGGTAGAAATGTGCAGGCAGGTGTAATCCTATCATACCCAGCTGTACCGATGGTGACTTGGGCCATGGAAAAGTCCTGGGAAGGAGAGAGCAGAAAGGTGTTTGACTTTATTAATGGCTTATGTCATCACGTTACCTTCTTACCACCTTTTTCTGCTTCCTTGCTGCATGTATCACTTCTTGCCTTGGGAGAAGGGGCAAAGCATCTGAAGGAGCAGCTGAACAGGCTGTCAACAACCCTAGGACACCGCAGAAAGACGGCTGTCAGCGCTGTTGAAACAGCAGATGTGGCACGTTCATCCAAAAGGTCTTTCCCTTTCAGAGCTGCGCAGGTCTCTGTGGACAGTGGCATTCGGGCAGATCTCACAGCCAAATGACACAAGGTTTAGCAGAGCTGCACAGAGCTTGCTTAACGTGCGTGGTGACCCAGGGGCAATCAATGACTTTCTTCCAAGTAGAAGCTCCTTTGTTTTAACTTGTCTCTTTTTAAAAAACTTTTAAATTCCCTTCCTTTGTGTAATTCCTGTTTTCTTCATCTCTGTTCATCATTTTGTGATCGTTTAAGAAAATGATTTTTCTTTTGCTCGGCTCAGCTTAGCGTGGCAATCTTCTGTGAGAAGCATACGCCTGCCCTCAGCAACAGTCTATGAAATATGTAGAAATAGCTGTAAGAAGTTTATATTCTTAGCTGGCATTTATCACCTCTTACTGGAGAAGCCCATCTTACCTAAAGCAAAAATGGCAATATTTGGGGCTGTGTAGGAAGCAGGGACCAGCCCAGGGACCACGCACAAGTCTTGATGCCATAGTAGTATGATATGAATGACAACAAAAACAAAAAAATCAGTCTTTAAACGTTCAACATATTGTTTAATTATTAAATATTACATTCCTCCCCTCCCTCCCCCCCTTTTCTTTTGGATTAACACATTAGGCTTTGTGGGTTTTTTAACTCAGACTTCCTTAGAGCAAATATCTGTTACCACAAATCCTTCTTCTGAGCACGTGCCCGCTGAAAGGGGAATGTTAAGTGCTCCTCTCCCCAAATCCTGCCTGGGTGCACTCATAGCTTTGTGGATACTAATGTGCCAGCTGTGGGCAGTGACAGCATGCAGCAGTGTATATCCTCACTGTGGCAGCAAGGCAGAAGATCACTGAGACAGCCTCCGTTGCCCCTCTCACTCACCAGCTTTGTTCTTTGCTAAGACTCTGCCCTGTCACAATAGTCCCAGTCAACTCTAGAGACTGCTTAATTTTAGACTAAGACTGTCAAACCCATTTCCAGAGATTCCCAAAAAGCCGCATCACTGTAAGTTCTGCCTGTTCTGTATAGGAATAGCAAAGATCAATGCTTGGAAACTTCTTGCTAGTTGGAGATAAAGATCCATTTAGCCAGTTGAAATGTTCTGGTTTGATGTTGGCCTCTAACAAATGTTACTGCAATTACCTGGAATTTCTAGGAATGCCTTATCAAACTCAAAACCTGGAGATTTTACCTGGAAATTGGAATTTTTCCTCTGCTTCTGCCTTTGTGCCCGTTGTACAGAAGAATGCTTATTAGGCAAGGTTTGCAGCTGCAGGAAGCAGACAGTTTTTCTTTATTTCTGAACGTTGTTCTAAGAGAATTAAGATGAAGTGATTTGTAGCTCATATAGAACAACATTTTGGAAAGAGATCTCAGGATTATCATCTAATCTGTACTGCTCTTCCCAGGCTGCATGACATAGAGAGAAATAATTATGACCTGTTTCCTGGGTAGTCAGTGAAGAAATTTTGTAAAGTAGAGCTCATGTCTTCTGTATAAGACTGTTAAATGTTTCTTAGCTGCACCAGACAGAACTTTAATTGTCCTGCTTTAAATTCCTCATTTTAATATCTCTGATCCTGATCTGAAGTCTGCATTCGGCCTCTTCCTCAAGAACTGATTTACTCATACCGCATATTCAAAAACCTTTGCATTTAGAAACATCTAAAAGGAGCTTAATATGTCCTGGATCTCAGTCAGGCTTGTTGCTCCTTTGGATTCTCAGAGGCAGTCTCGTTTATTTTGGCTCTTACTCAAAGGTACACTTATCGCATCTCCTCTGTCAGTGAGTGCTACGAGCTGTAGGATGCTTTTGGAAAAGAAGCAGCTTTGTAACTGAAGTGTCTCAGTAGGAGATAGATCCTTCCGAAAACCTGCCGACTTTTATGGAGGTCTAAGTAGAAGAACTTGAATGCTGAATGTCTTAAAAAATTTTACCCTCATCCATTACAGCTATAGTCTCAAATTTAAGCTGAATTGTCAGCACTTTCTTTTGCCAGTACTATTCTCTGTTAACAAAGCCCTTTGATTTGTATTATCAGCTCTTCGACTTCTTTTTTTCTGCTCCTTTTATTCAGTGAACGTTGCTTTCCATTCGTTTGCCGCGGACAGAATCCTGCTCCTTCATGTCTTCCCTTTTGATTATTGTGGTGCCATTGGCAATTGGGCATTTCACCCTGTATTTCCATGGCAGGCAGAATGGTTCAAAAAATTTCCATCTGCAGTTCTCATAATCACGCTTTTACCGAAAAGACACGCTCCTTTTCCTTATTCCAACCAGCATAAACAAATATGTCCAGACCGCAGCATGTCACTATGAAGCACTTTTACATCAAGCACTGTGAATCTTGGAGGTCTGGCTTGCTTAAGCGCATGCAGAGAGGGGTCCCCAGCTTCTCCCCATAGCAAGACATGAAGTATTTGAAGCTCATGCCTCATTCTGCTGCCTGAGTCATTTTTTGGTGCTTCATTAAAAGTTAATAGTTCTTTTTTTTTTTTCTCACAAGTTATTTGAGATTTAAAGGCCTCTCAGAGTTCAGTATCGGAGAAAGGGATTAATGTACTGTGAAAGCCTTATTGCAGGTAACCTATGCTGGTTATTTCTGCATGCACTTGAAATGAATTCTAGCCCAACAGAATAATGCCTAATGGCAGCTTAATTTGAAACTACTCAGAGCATGGAACCACAATCTTGGTGTCAGGATGAGTCATGCAAAGCCCTTATCACACCTTATTTCTGACTTGAAAAAAGGTTTTGTGGTTCTTCCAATGTGGTGTCAAAACTTCAGGCCAAATCAGCAGTCTCCTCGTAATATTTTTGAAGTCCAAGAGTAGCACTGTAAGTAAAAGTGACCATTCTGACAGGAGATGAAAGGTATGTCTGTGCTCTGTAAACTAGGTGGAGATGAGGCAAATTCATCCCAGAAGATGCACATTCATGTTTGGGGTGATGGCTGTGTCCCCTAGGCCCCCCAGGGCTGACTGCTGTGTGCTGTGTCATGGAGCGTGCCTGTTGCTGCCTGTCCCTGGCTCTGTGGGAATAGAGATGGCTGGCATTAGGATCAAAAGGAGATGGGAGCTGGTTTGTCTGAGAGGGACAGCTTGGGCATGGATGTTAGAGCCAAGTGCTCAGCATCTCCCTTCCTGGTGCAATGTGTAGATGGAGTGAAATATCATGGGACAGGGGTGACAAAATGCCCCCACTTAGAAAGGAACCTCTTCACTATTCAGTCCTGGCGGGGAGGCAAACCTGCCCTACACTCTGCTGGTGGTCACAGCGATCCTGACAGGGAGACCATTGTCCATGGAGCAGTTAGTGATCCCCAAAGCAGTTAAGCTGTCTAAGTGCGGGCCTGTGCCCTGCTGCCCTGTGCCCCATCAATAATTTGGCTTTCATGCCTGTGTTGTGCTGTGCAAATCCTCTGCTGCAAGACGGTCTTACTTGGCTGATGGTAACAAAGGGGCCTGCAGGCAGCTTCCCCTCAGTGCTGGCAGTTATACCACCTGCATGTCCCTGTGTTTAACTGAAAGTGCAGCAGCAAATTCATTCAAAGGGTATAAACATCCTTTTTGTTTGGTAGTAGGAATGATGAACAGAGTTGTTTGCTTTTCAGAAAATCCTGTTCAAGCTCAGAAGACCGAAGTGGGGTAACCTTTCGACAGAGGGCTTCAGCATGGTGAGCTGTGCCATGGCTGGGTACCCGTTCAATACAGCCCAGCTCCGGGGTCCCACCATCTGAAGGGAGGTAAGGTTATCTATACTGCTGGTTTTGTAGTGTTAGCTCTAATGAACTGTATTTTAGGTGATAATTCACAGAGTCTGAGTGCCATGCTTATTAGGATCACAACAAATTAGCACCTCCTGGTTCAAAACAATGAAGTAAATTGGTAAGAGCTCACTGTGAAAAATATCACCCTCTGGCACATGATACACAAAGGCCAGCACACTGGAGCTAAGGCTGTTTGTGAATCAGAGCATAATTTAGCTGCTGTCTCCTCCTTTGGAGGAGTTTCTGTCCACGTGACAGCAGGGGGAGGCAGGGGAGAGAAGCCCTTCCAGACTGGTACTAGCTCCTGGGCTGGGGGCTGCAGCAGGATGGCCTGCTGATGGACAGCCTGCTCTTTCCACACTATTCTTCTGAGCAAACTTTCATTTAAACGA
Source organism: Buceros rhinoceros silvestris (assembly GCF_000710305.1). Classification (NCBI taxonomy): domain Eukaryota; kingdom Metazoa; phylum Chordata; class Aves; order Bucerotiformes; family Bucerotidae; genus Buceros; species Buceros rhinoceros. Next base: position 17,305 of record NW_010429632.1, read on the forward strand.
GGTTGAAATTTTAAGCCCAGTGTCTTCCCAGATGAAATATTTAATACAACCCCAGCTGGCCTTTTAAAATGAATTGTTTATCAACCAATTTGTTGTCGTTAGCCACCAGGAAGCATACCTGTAAAGACATTTTTAACTATATAAAAAATTCACAGCTTCCTAATACCCTAATTTATGTAATTTTGCTGCAGGTAGTTCATTTTGAAGAGAAAAGGATGACAGATTGGATATTTGAGTACCATTCAGAAGGTTTTTTAAGGCTCATTTCCCTTTCAGACTCAATAACCCTCTCTGAAATCATTGTCAGATTCTTTTCTATCCTGTACCTGAAACATTGCCTTGCTGCTGGAGGTTTCTATCTCGCTGTTTTCTACCTTTTGCTGGTTTTAGAGCTATTGAATACTCTAGGTCTGCAGCTCCCTTATGAACTGGTCACAGCCTTTAGCCAAAGATAATAAGAAAGATGATTAAAAGTTGCCCCCTCCCAACTGCACAAGGACATAAAGCAATGTTCTTTCTGCCAGGGCAAATGGATTTTCCTGAGCTTTCTGCATTGGTTTCCTGGATGCTTTTCACTGGTGTTTTTATTCTGTTTGGCCGATGAGTTAAGAGGTCGTTTGCTAAAGCCCACAAAAAATAGACCACATATAAATTTATTTCAGCCTGCTTAGTGAGAAGGGCGCAGACATGATGGTGTGAAGCATTGCATGAAGGAGACCTTTGGGAGGCAAGAGGACTCCTGTTCCCTGCTAAGGAAGAGCAATTTCAAAGCATACTTTGAAAGTCACAGGACCAGTGCTTCCCAGAATACTTCAACTGTCTATTGTCTTCAGGATATTTTTACAGGGGCACTTGGCATCCTTCTGTCCCGGCTATGTAGATCTGACTGAAGAGATGATGTCAGGAAATCTAACATTGTTTAGATGGAGCTGGGCCACTCTGCTCCCATGAATGGAAGCTCCTCCTCAGCTGCATTTGTACCAGCCGCAGTGGAAACCTCTGTGGATATGGCTGACATGTCAGCTGGAGATACAAAGGGAAATACTGGTAACCCTCAGCTGTACCAGTAACAGGTGCTAAAGCCAGTGCCACTTTTTATACGTCGGGGCTATTCAGAACAAAACTGCCCTAAGGTAATTTTGATCATTTTAAGGGTTGTTGCAGAAGTGCCGTAGAGTTCCTTCCTCTGCTTGCATTGCTCTGTATTGCTCCAGCACTGTTTTTCTCCTGAAACGTTACTGATGTGAAGAGAAATACCAGATTGCTGCTGAGCTCTGGTAGACAGGTACTTTTCTCTGAAGCAACCCTTCTGCTGTTTTTTTAAAAAAACAGACTCCTGATGCTGGTGGGGTGGTCTAAGCCTTGAGCCTTGATGCTGACAGGCAAGAGTCTTACACAAAGCCTGCAATTAAAATGGCAGACAACGCAAATTGCCAGTCATTAAAAAAAATGATCTTCTGCTTCATACAGGTGAACTACTGAAAAAGACCTAATCCGGAAAAGAAAAAATTAATCACATTAATGGGGTTGCCTGGGATTGCTCAGAGATGATAAACCTCTCCAGAAGTCACACAGGCGGACAAACAAGTTACTGCTAAGCTGGGTGAGGCAGAGGGAGGTGGAAAGGGGTTTTCTATTGGCTCTGTGGGTGCTTTGGCACCACGGTAAGTCTGTACTTAACTTTATAGTATGGAAACATATAGTTGAAGCCACACTGAAGTCCTCACTGTCTGTCAATGCCTGCTTCACTCCACTGCCGGAAGTGAAAAGATCTGTCTTTTAAAAATCAATGTGATTTAAAATGTAAAGAAAAATTGTTTCTGCTCTTGTCCAGCAAATATCGCAGGGTAGATTTCAGGAATGACTCAGATGTTCTTTGTGAGATTATGTGACGTAAAGCATAAAGGGGAAAAAACCCTCCAAATCAAATTAGCCCCGGAATCAGGGTCAATAGAGCCTACAGGACTGTATGCAAACAGCTAAAAAATTCCACCCCTCCACGCTCCAGCATGTGTCAAGTACAAATTTCCCACAATTCAAATTCAGTATTCAGTTATGAGTAACTTTAAAAGGTTATCTTATTTTCTTCATTCATTTGGTGGGTAGAAATGCTAAATGATGGAACAAACCTTGTATTTCTTATTCCTCTCTTTGTTAGGGTAAACTACGAGATTTCTCAGAGCAGATGGTGACGTTGATCACTTTGAGCTTCAGGGTGGCTGAAGAGACAAGACTTTGTGTCCCACCACTGCTCTAAGTATAGACTTGCTGTCTTGTTTGTTTGTTTTGTTTTTTAACCAAAAAAAACCAAACCAAAAATCACATATTTAAATTGAGCTTCTTAAAAAGAGGCAAATGTAAAATCTTAATTTTTGCAGATGTTGATTTCATAATCTTAGCATCAGGGCTCATGAGGCACTAATAGCTCTTAATGTCCCTGATGAGCCTCACCCGGAGCCTCCAGCCGCACCCCTGCCCAGGGACCCAGAAGCCCAATTACAGCTCAGTCCAGCCCCGGGCCCACCCCCTGTACCAAGCACACCGTAGCTGAGCCTGTCTGCCCCCTTGCCTCTGGTCCTGGGTGGACCTTGGGTTTATGTTGCAGCCTTGCTTCAGGATCTGTCACCTCCTGCTCTGGATGGACCTCGAGTTTTTGTCTGGATAATTACCCTTGCTGAAACATTTGCTTTGAGATGTGTGGTTTGGAAATGTGAGTTTTATTTCCATTCTGTGACCTGCAGGCTCAAGAAGGATTCAGGTACTTCCTAGTTCGAAGCAGTTTCTTATCCTCTGTTGTCTGATGTATAAGCGAATATGAAGTCATGTATATGTGCTGGGTTTGGAGATGGTATTAGAATAGGCAGGTAACAAAACACTTTTGTGGAAGAATAGTGATGCTTGAAAAATAATAGTTTTGAGATAAATATGAGAAAAAACATTATTAAACCCTAAAGCAAGCTCAGTAAAGCACGCTTACTTGATGTTATTGTAATCTGGCATGTATGTTTGCTGTGAGGCATATATGCCTCCCAAATCAATTCCAAAGTCTGCACAACAAAGAGAGAAAGTTTACAAAATTATGCCACTATATGTCTCGGTGTATGAGTCAAATAGCTGACCAAGAGCAGGGAATAGAGGGTCAGATGCCTGTGCACTTAGTTCTGCTGTTATTATTAGAATTTAAAGGTCACAGACATTGATGTAGGCTCCATCAAAATTGTATTTCCAATAATCTTTGGGTTCTCATATGTTAAGTTGCGGACTGGAATTTCAGGAAGAAGTTTGGGGGGGTTTTGACTTGACTATTGACTTAGTAGGTACCTGTGGTTTGCTTGCACACTTCCATGCTTTCTCTCTGTGCTACGAAAGGATAATACCAGTGTCCTCTGAAAAATATTTTGATGCATGAAGATGACAAGCACCACATAAAGCATCCTTTAGATCATGAGGAATTACGGATTCTAGCTTCGCAGTTAACAGGTCCAAACACCTGAAAAATCTTCAGAATTTATCTTCCCTCCTGCTGATGCTGCAGGAATATCATTTGGTTTGTGCTCACTCCTGTTTCACAGGTCTTTCGAAAGTAGTTCTCAGGTGTCTAAGGATGTGCAGGTGTTGACAACTGTGGAAGCTGCCGTGGGGAATTTGTAGTTAAAGGAATATACCCCAGTAATGTCCCCTGCTATACAAGAGTCCTTTTGCAATTTTTCAGAAATGAGCAGGAGTAGCCTCCTGTTGCGTATTTCAGGAGTGATGTTCACATTTCTTTATGGAAAATTGCTAACTGGAGTATAGAACAAGTATTTCAAAGTGTCCGGTGTGGATACTTGAAGCTGTTGTTCTTATACAGATTGGTAGAATATTTACCAAGTTATTTATTTATTCATTAAACGTTACTGCGAAACCTGTAGAAAAAGTACTTGAGTAGGTGTTTCTCGATACAGAGAGGTGGCTGTGTGTGTTTGTGTACATGTGTATGCTCATATATACTTACTGTGGTGGTCAAGTTGCTAAAATTGAGAAGTCTAAGAAGTTATCTTCCCTAAAAGAAAAGTTGTCTTTTCACTAAAACTGAAGAATCTGAGATTGTTTCAAGTCCCCTCTTTTAAGCTAAGATAATACTGAGTGTGCTCCTATGGGCTCCACCACGAGCCATCACTGCATCTAGACATGCTATTTACTGTTTGATTCCTTAGAATTGTGGCAGTTAGCAAGCTACTGGAGGAGTACATCTGTCCTTAAGTATCCACCTCAGATGGAGACCTGGCTTTGTTAACACTGAAATGATTGGTTTTGCTCACCTCTTATTCTTTTTTTTTTTTTGTATTTCTGAAACAGTATATAGGCTGGGTCTCTACAGTCCCTTGGCAGAGAACAGGGGATCAGAGGGGGAGATGCTTTCTGAATCTCCTCTAACTCATCATGAAGAAAACTAACTTATCATGAAGAAAACTTCTCTCTGACCTGCCCTAAATTGTACTTGCGTAACTATGTAGTTGGATCCTCGGATTCTCCAACAATACATACTCCTGTATTCTTTATATATGCGTATAATTCCTGTAAGTAAGAGGAGGCGAGGTCGAGCATGGTCAAGTTATATTTCTAATATATTACTGATTTACTCCTGTTGTATGTAATACGTTTACTTGGGTTTTTTTGAGGAAGGAGCGCTTGCTCATTGTTGTTTGCAGGTTCAGTCAGGACTTAGGGTGTAACTGAATCTGACCAGTGCGCCTTTGGGAGGTTGTAGTAACAGCAATAATGTGCAACCTTACATAATTGTATTACAAGTCTGTGGCTGGTGGAGGAAAATAAGGGATGTCTGAACAACTCTTGGTGTGGTGTCAGTACAGCTGATAAGTGCTTGACCTACATCACCCCAGTAGAGAACAATTGCCCTAAAAAGCAGTGACTTATGTGTAATGGGGTCAGATTTGGCAATGCATAGAAGTGGGTAGCATCCAAACACAGATTTTGGCTTGCTGGAATATCTCGAAGGGAGATATGGATTGTTGGAGGATATGCTGAATCAGACCAATGTTGACCAACATGTAAACCTGTCTGTAAACTTAGCTTAGCAAATGCTGGATTTTACTAGGTGCTAGCATTTAAATTGATTTAACATTTATTTTCTAATAGTTTGGCTCCACAGCAGCCAGAAATGTCTCAGCACTTGTTATTCTAAAATTATTTTGCTTGGGATAGTAAACATTATTCTGCCCTTGAGATCAAATTCAATTCCCTCAATATGCAGAAGCAACTTCTTTTTCTTTTGAAAGCCTGTGGAAGGAAATTTGCTGAAGCTGGTGTGTTTGGTTTTGGGTTTTTTTTAAAGTTCTTCATGGTCCTTCAAAGCTTCAAATTACATTTTTTTTTTTAATTGAAATAACTCTCTAAAGAGATTGGTTTATGGACATGATGACTGGCCTCTGGAATCAGTGTAAATGCATTATGAAGCAATGACAAGATAGTTGGAGATGTAACGCTGACTGACCTCTGGTACTAGGGTGAGTTGCTGAAATGCTCTGATATGAGTGCCAAGATGCCAAGGGTTTGACAACGTATTTCTTGAGCAAACCTATTGAAGAAGACAACAAATATGTGAACTGAAAGGCAGGGGTGAAGATGTGGCAGAGGGACGTTCTGATCTAGCAGAATATTTTTCAACTGTGTTGTCTATACATAAGGCAATCTTCAGAATGAGTGAAATCTCTTCACCTATGTTTTTAAAAATATTATGGGAATGGAATTACATGATTGTCTGCAAAATAGGTGCAGGAATTTGGCTGACAGAACAGGAGAACTAAAATCAGCCTTGGGAGAAAACTGAGCAAATAGGAGCTAGTGACTGGGGACAGATTCTGTTCTGAATTTTACACTTAATATTATTTTGCTCACCATCAGAAACTGGCTTTCCAGAACGTCTTGCTGTGCTTTCACACTTCACACCTTAATTCTCTGTTGGCCTGTCTTTTCCACTGGTGAAACAGTATTCACAGGGAAGGATTTATCAGGGGAGAAGAAAGCTGTGCACCTTGATATTACATCTCACAGAGCCCCATTTTTATCTTGAGAAGAACTTGAGCTAAAACCATTTTCAGACAGTTGTTCAGACATTTAAAAAAAGTAAAGAAAAAAGAAGAATGGGAACTACTGTCAGTTTGTGCCCTCGGGGCAGCAAAACAAACAAAATTATAGGTGGTTGTAAAAGGCAAACTTCATTAGAGCCAAGCAATGAAAAAAACTGAACACATGGAAGAAAATCAGTCATCTGCTTTTGTTGGGAGCAGGTAGAGAGAAAATTGTTTAAGCATTGCTAGTATCAAAGGGTCACTTGTCAGCAGATGAACTGCATAGGAGATAAATGTGGACAATTGAGACTTCTGTGTAGCATGGAAGTGGGGACAAGCTCCAGGTCAGAACCCCACCGAGACAGAGGACCTGCAACAGAAATTTTCTTTAATTAAAATTTCTGGTGTGGTTTCAAGGTTACAAAAGTAACCTTGAAAATTGCGTCAGAAAAGACATTTTCTTCCTAAGGTGCCAATAGCTCCGTTAGAGGGACAGTGATGGAACCGAATGTAGAATCAATCATGCTTATGGTTGGATGGCCCAATGCCAGGCTGCTGATTGCCAGGCTTTTAGTCATGTGGGTTTTTTTTTCCCCAAACCCCAAAATGTCAGATTAACTGTTTGTGGTGTTTAACAGCATTTGCCTTTTCTCTATGAGTTATTCCAAGGCTTAAAAATATCTAGAGACCAAGAACGTTACAGTATATGGACCTGCCATTCCACTTGCAGTGCCCTCGCCAGTGGGTTTGTAGTGGTGTGTTTAAAACAGGTCCCCAGCGTGCTGGCATCTGCAGCGCTTTTACTCCTATTCCCGATGATGGTGAACACTACCCTGGCAGAGCAGCAGCATTATGCCGTAAGCCGCTGCTGCTTTTCCTTGAATGTAATTAAAAAGAGCGCAGACCGTCTTTTACTCCTATTCCCGATGATGGTGAACACTACCCTGGCAGAGCAGCAGCATTCTGTCGTCAGCCGCTGCTGCTTTTCCTTGAATGTAATTAAACAGAGTGCAGACAGTGGGAGAATCAGCCTCTAGAGCCATATTTGCAGCTCCAAATTAATTTGCAAGATAAGTCAGGAAATTTAAGGAATTGTTCCAGCACTCTGAGGAAAGATTAAGAAAATCCACGATGCTGTAATGTTAAAGCAAGTTGCAGTCCTTCCCAAGGGCAAAGGGATTTTTTCAAATGCCTTCGTTTGTACCCCGTAAAAGTAAGATAATGTTGTTAGATAATGGAATTTAAAACCTCACCAGTATTTCCATCTCTTGAATTACTTGTCTCCAGCCTGTATTACCTTTAGTACTGCAAATGCTGAGATTAACTAACACAGTGTGATCCTGACATGCAGTGTGGTTAGGAACGTTGTAGGTACACTTAGTTGATTGGAAGAGTTGGGTGTAGAGCTGTGGGAATAAGGGAAATATTCAGCGGGCTGAAGGCCTTATCTCCCTTTGCCTGTTTCAGAAAGAAAGGTTAAAATTCTCTTAGTTTCTAAAAGAGGTTAGGGGTGTGCATAAATGCCAGCTCAGAAGGCTTCATGCAGGTTAAGCAAAATGGGGATTAACAGCAAATACGATTTGGGTTCTTTTGAAATAGTCTATCTTTTTATGAAGGGTTTTCCATGCTATTTAGACATCTCTGTGGCCTCTAATGACCATGTCACAATCCAGACTGTTGTTCTTACTGGCATCTGTCTATACAGCTGTGTCCTTTCCTCCTGGGTGAAAAGCTTGCTACTATCATCCCTGTGTTGTACAGTTATGCTGCAGTTTTCTTCAGGCTACACCTGGATCCATTTAAAGTTAAGTCTTGGTAGAGAGTATAGCTGTTCTTAATGCTTTGTCAGGAAGGTTTCTCCTCATGTTGAGTGACTTCATGCTGTGTAGTTCCAGCTGGCCACCCCTTGTTCCAGGTGGCAAGAAAAGTGTTTGTCTTTACCTGTATTTGCATTTAGACACTGCTCCCTTCCTGGCCTGGCAGACCAGGTTGGGTAGATGCTCCCTTCATTTACAAGAGAAATCCATTGGAAGGGAAAGGTCCATGAACCTGGTTTCAGCTTGGCATTTTATCCATAGCCCAGCAGTCCACTTAGCTCAGTTAGTCACTCAGCGTGGTTGTGGGTGGAAGAGCCACCAATTTTTCAATATTTGGTTTGTACAAGAGCGGAGCAGGCATTACAATATTACCTGTACAGATCTGATGGTCTTGGTCCCAGCTGCATTGTTGCATTAAACAGTGGATGGGTTTTGTTGCTCTTGTTCTTTCAGAGAAGTATGAACAGTTTAAGACCATACCACGAGCACGCAACTAGCAGAGTGGTGAGGGCTTGCCAGTGAAATTTTGCATTGAGAAATTATGTGTGTGGAAGAAGTGCCTGAGGGATTTTTTTGAAACCAATGACAATCTTCTCTAGATTGAAAACAACAGGATTTCTTAGCAGCGAGATGTTCTTTACAGGATTCAGAAAAGCTACCATAAAAAGGAAGCCAGTTATGTGGTCTGTTTCTGTATGGTTTTGGCTCTTTCAGATGAGCTGAGATGTGTTAGAGTCTGGCTAAAGCCGCAGTTCCAAACCATATCCATTTAGGCTCTCCTGCCAGAAGGAAGAGGAGTAGAGACAAGAACCTCTTTTGGAATAGAAGCCTTCCTGGAGCTCCCTGCTGTACTGAGGCCGTGGGCAT
>NW_010429632.1:26169-27863 GCF_000710305.1 Buceros rhinoceros silvestris
TCTGTCCCAGGAGCAAAACTCACTATACGTCAGCTCTCCTGGAGGTGCCCACGTTCACCATATCCGCAAGAAGAAACTCTGGGTCCTTTAGCAGCGTGAGATGAGGCACTACGTGGGATGCTTAAATGTGCTGTTGTTTTCCTATGTGTTTGTAAGAAGCTTAACCTTCGTCCCATTTAAAGTGCATGGTGCCTATGCAGGTCTTCATAAGAAGCCTCAGTCACCTTTCTTAGCAAAAATGTGTGACTTACTGCCAGGTAATTGCACCATTTTTAATATACAGAGGTTGGCGCTGCTTTAGTCTGTGAAAATGTGGCTTTGAAAAGTGCATGTCAGTGGATGAACTCATTGAACTTCTAATTCACTGAAATCTCTTTTATAAAATCTCTTTTATTTTAAACCTGATTTCCTGGGCTGTTTGCAAAAGGCACGTTTCAATTTCTGGGTGCCTGGTGTTGTGAATCCACCCCTCGTCTGTTCATTCCGCATCCAGGCGAGTGCTCCTTGGGAGTATTCATGTAATCACTACAACCATTTCACGCAAGATGGATCTTGGAGGATCTTGTCAGTTGTGTTAAATGCAAGATAAACTGCTCAGCCTCCAGCTCTGGCTTTCTATTCAGTAATTCACTGCCTATGCTAAATGTGCCACTGCTGTGAGTTTAATCTTGGGTGCCAAAAGTACCTCTGGTAACACTGAAGTAGGACAGTTAGTCTCAAATTTACATTGTTTACTCCTGCTGCAAAAAAAGAATAATGTCAGTGCCTCATCTGTCTGTTAGTCAGATCTGTGTATTTGCTGCCTCTCCATTTAAGGTTTTTCAAAAGTTAATGAGAGGAAACATTTTGCTTTCTTCCTTTTAAAGATAAATCTGTTCTGTGTCTTAGAGCTGCCCTTGTAGATTACTGGATAGTTAATCAAAGCTGAGGCTTAGCAGTTCAAATCCAGATGTTTTCAGCAGCAAATGCTAGCAGGTCACTAAATGCACTTAGCCTAGATTTAATATGCCTTAAAGCAATTCTCTTTGATTGTGGAGGGAACAGTTTTCAAGCTAGCATTTATCTTCTCTTTGTCATTGCTCTGCCTCAGACATCGGAGGTAGCGCAGATTTACAGTGCTCTCACAAACTGCCTGGCAGGTTGGCAGCAAACAGGGTGTATATCTATAAGAGGTAATAGATATATAAACATTATTGTGGAAGAAGAGGGGGAAGTCTTCAGGAGGTGTAAAGCCACTATTGATTTGCTCTGTTCGCAAAGCTACGTAGGAGTCTGTCTACTGTTATTGAGACATACGGCTTTTACTGCTGCTGGATATCTGATTCTTGGAAATATGAACAGTAGAACAGGGTTCTGATTTTCCTCTGTGGTTCAGCGTTTTTCACAGGAAAACTTGGTAACTCTTAGTTAGATACCTATCACTTACTACAGCGAAGTTTATACTAAATTAAGTAAAATTTCAGCTTGCTAATAAGGAGGAGGGCACATGCTGAGCTCCAGAATTCACTGATATCCAGCATATTTGGGAATGCTGAGGCTTAACCTACACTTTTTGATGAGATAGGTTAACACTTCTGTTGCTGTGCAGAAGCATCTGCCGTTGTTTGCTGGGGAAAAAAAACAATAGTGTGCCAGTCTTTATGGTTTTTCATGTTTTTATAGCTCTGCTCTATGTATTGCTAACCAATTCCTGC
>NW_010429632.1:27955-31620 GCF_000710305.1 Buceros rhinoceros silvestris
TGCTGCTTATTCCTGTACAGCTTAAAAACATACCACAGAAACCAGAGGTAACAGTATGAATCCTTTCTTGCTTTTCCAGTCTAGATGAAATGCCATGCTGCTCCCTGTTCCACTGCTAAAGCTTCAGACCATTGGAGTGAGAAGCTGTAAAACAGATCCTTGGTAATGCATGTGTGTGAGTTTAATGGTTATGAGTAGATTAACCTTGATCCAATAGGAGTGACAACCTTGTCTTGATTTATAACAAGTTGTTACGTTACCAAAGAGATTTAATTGGCTTTGAACATTCTTCTTTATATATATATATATTGCATTCTTGTATTGCATTAGCTGCTGTACTCTTCATAGAAAAATTGTCGGGGTTTCTCCAAGTAAACGTGAAGTGACCTCCAAAACAGATAGTTGGTTCTAAGTCTCAGCAATTATCTCACACTGGAATGTCTGACACAGATGTTTAATAACTGCTCACTGTTTATTCCCTTAAATAAAGTGGTATGGATTCAGAAAGCAGTTACGTATTTTCAGAGCAATTAAGCTTTGTTAGCGCTGTTCTGACCTTTCTCTGAAGAAGTCTCACTGTTCAGAAATTCTAATGTTTTGATTACCCAAAATACCGTAGATAGCATAAGCAGTGTAAAATTAGAGGGATTATATTCCTTAGTAATAAACAAATCTTAATGAGAGAACATTGAAACAAGATGCTAGTGCTGACAGTGTATCTGTTAACATTGTTTTGCAAGCATTGAAAGGCACCTGACTATACTATTGTGGCAGCTTGAATGCTCAGTGACATCTAGATTTAAGTGGATTTATGACTTTAAAAGCCAAAATAATTTCCCTGCACTAAAGAGGCTATCCTTTGAAGCAAAACATGATTGCTTGTCTTGCCATATCTTCACAGCTGAAAACTGCTCATGGCTTCCATGTTCTCATGCCCTTTTCTTTAATTCTGTGTGAAGAGTACTTTGAGACGAAAAGCAATAACCGGAGACTATCTTGTGCTCCTGGGATAAGAGGTAAGGAGCTGTTATTAATCTCTCTTAATAGCTGTATTTTCAAATATCTCATTTGTTGAAGTTCAGTGAATGGTGAATTGCTTTGAAATGGTAGAAAACAATTAGGAATGCAATTTATATTAAAATAAATAACCGGTGATAGATGATTTTATTGCTCTGTTCTTACACTCTGAAGTTGTGATCTAGATTTTACAGCCTTATTAAAATTGAAAGGACAAACTAGCGCATTTAGAGTTTTAAGATTTGAGACCTGTTCCATGTTACCTGAAAATAACATCAAAGATCAAGCCCGTAATGGATGTATTTCATATAATTTCATTTTCAGCAATGTGAGTCACTAGCTCTGCTTCAGACAAGCTCACATTGTAATTCTCATCCCTTCTGAATGGTGGTTTACTTGGCAAGAGGAATATCATGTTGCTCAGTAAGTTTTTAACGTGGCTTTCCACCACCAGACAGATTTAGCAGGGCTGAAAATCCGTGCCTGCTGTGTTCTGCAAGATGCAGGCAGGAACAGGAAAGGAATAGCTTGGAAGTTACTGGAAGACTCTGGTTTTGTGGGGAGACCTAAGATGCCCCCCAGATTCCCTAAATGCTTGTAAGGGTCAGCACGTCAGAGGGTTGTATTTGGGCATCTGTTGAAGGAAGATCATTAAGGGCAAGTGCATCCCTCCTGTGTGCCCACAGAAGAGCCCCAGTAATACTTCTAACTCAGAGGTTCACATTTGCCAGAGTACATCTGGCAGAAAGGCAAAGAGTTTCTGGTATTACCAAAGTAATTTCAAACAGTGTAGAAGTGGACTGAAAATACAGCTCACCTACTTCTTAAACAGCTGCCTCTGAAATAAGCAGATTTCTTCGTATCTGAGTTTTCTTTATCCATTCTCCAACGCGTGTTCCTAAGCATGACTGGCCAGTGTTCATACCTGAATAGTCTGATGTTTAACATTTCAGCCTTTGCTCACTTTCCCTGCTAAGTAACTGATATATACTTCTCTTCCTCTTTACTGCCAACGTATTGGGGTATCTATTTCTTCCTGATCTCATTGCTGTTCAGTTGTAACGTCTTCTTGTTTATTTTTATCTATCTCCAACTGTTTTGTTCTTCTCTATCTGTCTCGCAGTGGACACCATCTGTATCGTACTTCACAGAAGTCTGTCTCAGAGGGAGATGGCTGCTGAAGAGATGCAGTGCAGAAACAAATTAGCTTCCCCGTTGCTCTCCTCAGCCATGTGGCAGGGGACCCTGCCTGACTGGGATTTTATTCAGCACAGAGACATCAAGTGACAGCATTGGATATTGCAGTTCTTGTGCACCAGCAGGAGGGTAGTCCTGAGTTTTCTGAGCCTTCTTGGCTTCTTTGGAAAACAGATTTATCTGCAACATTAAAAAAAAAAATATTGGAGCTTAGCTAGAACTTCAGAAGTCTTCCTTATGCTGCAGTTGCTTAAGAAGGTTTGGAATTTATCAGTAATGCAAGTGAGTTACAGAACATCACCTTTTAATAGTGCTTGTGTTGCCAATAACTCCGTCATACACCAGAATGGCAGAAAAGCAGTTCTGTGACTATGGTAATGCTTCAGCTACAATCAACACGTGAAATAAAGCTGCAGGCAGGCTGTCTGTAGAAGGGTTAATGATATGAGTATCCTTGATAGTACTTTAAAAGCTGCTTTTCCTCTGATGTGGAAAATTGTAAAGGATGTGCAGATGGGACCTTTTCACAGCAGCACACTGTGCTAGCATTTCTGGCCTCTGTGCCTTCTGCAGAACAGCTCCTGTGTCCTAGGGCAGGGCACAGCTGGAGTCGCAGTGTCTCCTGCGGGCTGTGACTGTGCCTGGCTGACATGCCCTGCAGTAGGGACCCCAGGAGTCCAACCTCCTGGCTGAGGAAGGACATGAGCACTTGTGAGGTGATGCATCTACACAGCTTCCTGCACAGGGGTCTGTGAGCTTCTCTTAAGACTTTTCCACTTGGCTGACCAGAGTATGTGAGCATCTTGTGCTCCAAAACACTGTTTTGTAACAAGACTCATGAAAATAGGAAGAACTTGCTTTGGTCTCTTGCCTATTATGTATCTGTCTGGTTGCAAGCACATATTTTCACTGTTCTCTTGTTCTCCTGCTTTGTAATCATGATGGTCTTTGAAGCTGACTGACCTGGATTGCTTGTGGTTTATGCATGGGAAGCCCAAGAAGTTATGACCTGGCTTTGAAATCGAAAGGGTAATAAATTTATGAAAAGCAGTTCTTTTGGTTCAAGATAGTTCATATGGCTGGACATGTGATTCACCAATATTCCCTGTTTTCTGCTAGGTTCTGTAAATTTAACTGGGTTTATGGGATGTGGCTGTACAGTGAGAACAGTGGCTGTAAGAGATGGAGTTCCAATCTGTAAATAACATCCTTAAAATCGCTCTTTCCACGCTTGACTTCTGTGACTGTGTATTCACTAGTTCAGTTACTGCTGAGGGGATTACAAGATGTTACTGGGAGAAAACCTGCTCTGTGAGAGGGCAGCAGTGCTGTTAGGAGGTGGCAGCCACATTAGCATCGTCAAGTGGGATTTGGTAGTGGCATTAGAGCTGCAGACCACCTGCCTCAGAGGCATTATGTAGATGATTTCTCTCCTCTTTCCGTTCCTGTCA
>NW_010429632.1:31681-44244 GCF_000710305.1 Buceros rhinoceros silvestris
AAACTCCCAGGCATTGGCCTCTGTTTTGGCACTTTTAACATGATGTAATTTCCAACCACTGCCAAGTGTATGCTTTGCGAAACTTGTGAAAAAAGAATTGCTGCTGTCTGTTAGCTTCCTAGTAAAATAAATGATCTTATGGCTACAGAGATGTACGGTTTTAGTCAGTGAGGAAAATATGCATAACAGTGAAAACAATATTCGTAATTTTCAGAAATCATTTTGTCCTGTGCAGATTAAAAAAATAAAGTCCATGCTGGCTTCAACATCAAAATTAGTAGCTCTGTATCCTTGGACTTCTTAGATAATTATTGTGAAAGTTGTCTAAATGGTCTACAAGCTGAAGGCTTCTGAATGGAATATACTTAATTATATGAAGATGCATTATTTAGGAGATAATCTGGGAGTTTATTTGCCACCCCTCCTGTCTCCTTCTCCTGGGCAGAAGAGACAAGCTCGTCTCTAATGTTTGCTCCTCTTTAATCCCTGTAAGTGTTGTATATTGGTGGTGGTTAGTTTGTTGTCATACAGAATACATCCAAAATTAATGGATCATCCCACTAATTCGTGTTCTTAATAAAGCAGTGACTGAGACATATTTCTTCATGGTCATCACCTAACTGGTCCTCTGCTTTTACTTATCTGCTCCTGCAGCTGTAAGATAAATTTCCAAGTGTTTTACTTGAGCTAATCTAGAGCGTTCATGGACCAAGAGATGATAGACAGTGCCTTTACTGCCTGCCAGACCTGAACAGACATGTGTTTCATCAGGGCTCACAAGCCCCCTCCAAACCTGCTCAGAAGAAGCAGCCCAGATAATGAGTTGATCCTGAACGGCGATATACTGTCCGCACGCGCTCCGCTCTTGGCAGTTGTTGCAGCGCTGGCGAGGATGGGTTTATGACATTCTTCTTTGCTGAAAAGGTAATGGGAAACGAGGTGGAATTGCTAATACGTTCATATCAGTGCTGGATCTGAGCCAGGAGGACTCAAATGGCGTATGATCCAGGGAGAGGGGCTAAGAGGAGAGAGGACATAAAATGAGAAAAGTCTTTAGTAATATCCCCAACTGTTAGACATTAAAAAATTAACATTTCTGATGCATATGGTAACTGACTTTGTTTTCCCAAGCAGACTGAATTTCAGCGCTTGGTATCTGCCCTGCCTGCTCTTTTGTAATGATCTGATTGTGTTGATTGCTTGTGATTGTCACAAAGGGCATGGATATGAATAACAATAACCTGTGCATTTTGTCATTTGGGAAAGATAATCTGTTGATCTCTGAGGGCAGAAAAGCAGCTTAAATTTTCATATAATCAGACCTCAGAAGCAGAAGGCTTTGAAATTATGTCTGTGCCAGACTAATTGGGATTTGTGTTTTGAGATTTGTATGTATTTTGTATGCAGGCATTTGGAGGAAGAACTAGCTCATTAATGAGGGAGACAGTGAGGAATTACTGAGTTCCCTGGGGGTGTTACATTTTTAGGAGGAGGAAAAAAATCAACTTTTCAAATAAAACCTTTGTTCTTCTTCCTCCCCCGTTTTAATGTAAACAAGTGAAATCTTGAGCTTTCATACTTGTATTTAGGATGCTTCCATGGTGTTGCAGGGGTCATATGAGTAGCTTTCCCTGAACAAATCCTAGAAAAACGCCTGCTGAAATGCTCCAAGTTACTGGAATGTCACTGTGCCCTACAAGTTTTGGCCAGTCAAACCCCGTATACTGGTGAACTCAAGCAAAGCACAGGACGCTCTCCATCGCCCCTGACTTTGTCTGGCAGACGAGACATTTCAGTTCTTGCCTGTCAGAAGTTCAGACACGAGGATTTTCCAAACAGCACGGGCTGCCATGCTGCACGTTTGGTCTTAAAAACACTTTATTTTTTTTTTTTTTTCCATAGGTGGGATGAGAGTATTTAAAGAGAGAATTCTCAGCCCTGAAGAAACTCTTCATCCTGGGAGATCCTTTCCTGTGCTAGGAAAATTCAGAAGCATAATGTAACTGTTGGTGGCTTTCTAATTATTAACAAAATTCTGGAGTTTTTTAAAAGTGTATTTTTTGATGCCTCATGCACTATATTATTATTATTATTTATTTCCACAATTTTTCTCCTCAGTCACTGCCCTATATCGTCACTAAGGAGGATGCATTGGAAGGAATGTATCCCAAGTTTTCATCTGGATTTACAGGATGCTTGTATACAGCACGCTGAAACACCCCAGTCTGGAACTCTCACTGTGTGGAATGATTAAGGTTAGAATGATTCATGTGCTTCATTGTGCCTGTCATGCTACTTCCAAGATTTTCAATCTTTGTGTGCTTCTGTTATGAATGATATAATGTGGTTCATTTGACGGTGTAATTAATGCCTTTTTATCATCATGACAAAGAATTACCCCAGAACGATTCTGAGAAGGTTTAAGCTTATTTTATTGAAGTTTTTGTCTTTGCAATTCATGGCTGTGAAACACACATGAACTTCAGGAGCAGTTGCCTCCTGCATTTAGATGAAGACAGCTTATGCCCTCTATTTAGCCATGACTTTTTTTAATCTCAAGCTGGGTGATAGATGCAGAGGGGGAGGGTGGGATGACAGAGTGAAAGCTGGATATAAAATACAGGTTAAAAGTAGTTTAATTTCTCAGTAGACATTTTTATTAACAACACTGTCGGGGTTTAGATACCCTGGAGTGCTTTGCACAGGTGAGTTCTGAGTTATAACCCAAGCAACCTGTTACTGTAAAGTGCAGGCAGGGAGTCCTACTCTTCTGTGCCCTCCACATTTGGTAAGAAGTAAAATAGATAAATTCTGGTCAGAAAAGACATAGGCAAGACCTGTTCTTGAACTCTTCAGCTGTCATTGCAGCTACTTTGTGAGAGATCAGTCTTGATCATTTAGAAGGTTGTGCTGAAGAGGGCAAATCTTGTTTTTTCTTTTTCTGGCATTGTGTGAACTTGTGTTTTTATTTGTGGGATTTTTCGTTGGGTAGCTGCTGCATGTGGAAAAGCCCCTCAGGGCAGAAGCTGTTTGCCTGCAGAAGCAGGAAGGCTGGTGATTTCTGGGTTTCAGGATGAGGCCATAACAGCGTGCAGTAGAAGGCTGGGTGTCCCATCTTGGCAGAGTTGTCTGTGGTTTATAATTACAGAGCGCAAAGTGGCAGCTTAAGTATTCTGGATTTTTTCTGTGGTGTGCTCTTTCATTGGCTTTAAAAACTAGTCGGCGTTATTGCAAAATGAGTAGCACTGAGCATGGGAACACATTTCTTTGTCTCTTCAGTGAGGGTTAAGTGTCACATGAGCTGACACGCTTTTCAGCGAGAGATCCAGCCTCATTGTATGCCCAAGCAGACTGCCATTATGAGCCCATACAATACCAGCCATATGCTCTCTCCTAGCTTGGAGCACACGGAGAGTACGGCAGTAATGTGCACATTGTCCCTGGAGGCAGGTTTGCTGCTCTTCTTGAGGTCAGTGCAAATATACTTCTGCAGGCTCAGGATCAGCAGCGGCGAAGATACAGGTGAAATAAGTATTGCAGGGATTAGGGCAGCAGGTTTTCTTCCACCAGTTGGTGGAGGTGAGAAGAGATGAGCTTTGTCTCTTCTGGACGTACCAGTTGCCTCCAGTAAAAGAGTATTGCTGCTTCTGCAATCTTGCTTGTGAAGTGCAGGAGCCAATTTGAAATAACCACTCAGCATTTCAGAAACTGTGAAAAAAGATAATGGGCTACTTGTGAATGAGACATGGCAAACTTCAGTGCACGCCATGTGTACTGCACAGCCCCAATTATCTAGTCTGGTTTTCTTTGTCCCATATGTTATCTATTTTTGCATTATCATTCAAGTATGCTGCTTGATCATATAATTACATACAGTGAGATGCCAATTAGTAGTCATGCTGTAGAAGACCTTTACAATTCAGTTTGACGTGCGTTTTTCCACTGTACACATTAATTATTGGTATAATGTTTCTCAGCCACACCTCCACTGTCTAACTGACAGCAGTACAGCTCACAAGTTTGAAATCTTTGCTCTGTCTATACAGAAAAACTGCTGGAAAAGACAACCTATCATTTTAAAATCAGCACTGGGGAGTTCCTGTGGTGTGCATGTAAATTTATCACTGTAACGCTGCAAAGAGTGATGCAGCTGGGGGCAGGTCCATAGCAAACATGAGATGTCAGGCAGTCACTCAAGAAAGTTGTGGGGAGCACCTGAACACTGTACTTTGCAGGTAGGAATAGCTATTGGCATGTTCTTTGAAAAGAAGATAAGACTGGTGGGGGTTTTATTCCCATTAATTATAAGCTAATGATTTATTGTATCCTTAAATGTCTTTCTTTCCAGTGAAGAATGCAAACATGTTGTCTAGTAAGTAATGATGGGGTTCGATGATGTGTTCACGCTGTCCTATAGAAAAGTGTTCAAATCTCAACAGAAAAAGAATAATTTCTGGTTCTTTAGTGCAAAACATTTGCTGCTTCTCGTTTACTGGAGGCTTCTGAAAGTATGAGTGTTCTTTACACAAGATACTGAAATGAGCTGAAACAAGTGGGGTTTTTTCCCATTTCCTTTGTAATTACAGTTGCTAAAGCAGAGGTAGACATCAATCTGTTTGACGTCAGTCACACCTCTTTAAGGCTGGTAACATTGAAAGGGAGAAAACTGTAAGATCTTTCTCAAAGAGGCACCATCCAAACTTTTGCTCCAACCTCATTTCAGCCGATGCGAATCATTGCGAGTAAAACATATAGATGTAGAGAAGTGGGTAGAAGAGACTAGGTGTTCTCAGGCTTTACTCGTACATCAAGAGGGTAGGTAAATGCCTCTTCTGTGTGCTTGCTGCCGGCTGAATAGATTTGATGCAAGAGCTTCTAAACATGTGCTTGTGACATAGTCTGTACCTTTTTTCTTTCTGAGACTTGATATTGTGTATTGTGAATTATCATATAGCTTGATTGAAGTTATTTCTTTTGAGTGAAAGAAGGATAGTTTTAGTAAAAGGTTTGAGGATGTAATTGTGAGGAGAGCGCGTAATAGAAATGCTAATTACACTCCTTTTTTTTTTAATGAGCACCTGTGTGAACAAAATCATTCCTTCTGTGTTTCCAGTAACAGCAGCAGCACCTGGGTTGTCAAAGTGGATGGTTATGGATGTTGTTCATACATTTTAACTGTTTCTGTGAGGTGAGAAAATTTACAGAACAGCTTCTGATGGTCTTTCTGTGACTCTTCAACAACGTATCTGTGAGAACTCCTGCGAATTTTGTTAAAGCAGAATGTTTTGAATAGGCGATTGGTTGATGTCCCTTCCAACCTAAATTATCCTATGGTTCTTACATCTATGTGAAATCTCATTACATCTAAAGCAGCCCCATCACTTAATCAGACCTTTCTAGCTGCCGCTTCACTCCATCCTGCAATTCTACCAGGACATAATTTCTTGAATACTTGGGTAGGATGCAAGGCAACCAAGAAAATTCACACTGTAGTGCTCAAGTGTTGTCACCTTGTACATGTCTGTGTCATCTTTGCGTCAAGTGTTCCACAACTTGTGATGATGCTTGAATAATGCAGGAAGGTGTTTTTCAGATTGCATAGTGGCTTTTGTCAGGTTGAGCCATAGCAACCTGTTCGCTGAGAACGTACGCTTGTGGGCCTCGGTTAACGTTCCCGCAGCTTAGCTCCTCGTTTTGCAAACAGAAAACAGAGAACCTGGAGGCAGATTTTGTGTTAATGTAAGAACTGTGCTGAAGTGTGGTAACAAAACTATCCGTGTTCAGGATTACTATCTCATGTCCTAATGCACCTGGTAACCCAGACAAACAGCCTTTTCTGAGGGAATAATATGGCCTTCAAACCTGTGTGAGACATCCTCAGTCCTGGAGCAGGTGCTAATTCTACTTCAGCTGTGGCCGAGGGGTACTGCAGTGGGTGACAGAGTATTTGTCATCTTAGTTCTTGGGTCCCTCTATGTCCTCTGGTGAATGGGCGAATTATGTCACTGTTGTTTCTGCCCTCACCCCGTTCTGTTTTGGTTGGGATGTCCATGGGCTGTATGCACATATATACTTAGGAGCGTCAGCTTAGGATGCTGTAGGATAAATTATATGTTGCTATCAAGATGAGCTCATGTGGACCCTTTTACTCAGTCTCTCACAAGCTGCACATTACAATGACTGGTTTATTTCTGACATCTGCACCAGCTCTCATACCTCAACACTGTTGACATCTACAGTATAAACAAGTCTCCACTGCTCTTGCTTTTGATGATGGACCAGAGTGGGACCTTGGCCTCAGATGGACCTTCTGCATGTCCCACATAAGACAAATCACAGTTGCTGAACAAGAGACATGGCTTTACTTTAAAAGGAATAATAAAGAAAAAAATTGGCACTGAAAAGATGGTCAAAATGCAGATTGCCAGTGTTTCTCCACTTGCTTCTCAGGGGGAAAGCTTGCTTCCTCCCCCTGTTTTAGCCACCCTCCATCAACTAGACTCAATATTAGGATACTTGGATGATGGCTCTGTAATGACACTGAAGCTATTAGTTCTCTGTGGGGTTTCCTGGCGGGCAGTATCATGCTACATTAAGAAACTTCCTGTGACATTAATAAGAAATCACCAAATTGTTTATTTGCTATGGCTTTCCTTTCATTACTCTGATTAGAACGTAGGGTTTCATAGAAGCATGTTCTTTATGTTCCTTCTTAGCCTTATGCATTCCTGTTTAAAAAAAAAAACCAAAAACAAACAACAAAATCACAAAACAACAACAAAAGATGAACCAGAATGAACCAATCAAAACCCCCCAAACCAAAATCCAAACAAAACCAGAAAACAGCCACCTATGACATAAATCAAAGGAGGGTATAATTCTGATTTATGTATCAGAAAAGGAAAACAAATAATTACAGAACAGGCACTAAAGAAAAGAAAGTGAGAAAATTAGCAAAGTATTGGTCTTTTAATGAGTTGGGTAGTGCTGAAGCAGGTGAGGGACTGTGCAGATAAAGTTCAGTAAGTTACTTTATAGCAGTTGAGAGTAGGATGGAACACGTAATAAAGTTAATATGCTTTGAGTCCCTCTCAGTTAAGCTTTGTATTGCAAAGCAACATTGCTGAACTGGCATAAATCAGTGTAAGACAGAAGGTGTCACTGGTTTGAAGGGCTCTTTGCTGTTACTGTGTGCACTGCTCTGCTTACGTCACTTAGCAGTAACCTCTTAATTGATCTTCCTGCCAGAGGAGCAGCTCTGATCCCAGCAGTGTTAGCACAGTTTTGGTGAGGTAACAGCAGAGTTATCTGCCCCAATGTTTTCTCTTTGGAATAAGGCATGGCCATCCCCATCCCTGGAGGTATTTGAAAGATGTGTAGGTGTGATGCTGAGGGACGTGGTTTAGTGGCGACTTGACAGTGCTGGGTTAGCAGACTTGATCTTAAAGATCTTTTCTAATTGAAACAATTCTGTGATTCTGAGATGTTTCTCTCTGAACCTAGCAACAGTCTTTTACCAAGTGTTGAAGGTATGCAGCATTCAGTAGTACAGCTTTGCTAAAATGCTCACTGGATGTGAGGAAACTTCTGAAAGCTGGCTACAGCTCGGAGTGGAACCTTTCCACTCAATCCTTTATTCAAGTGAGAAGAACAGATTATTTTTATGATTAATTCTTTAAGAATCACAGAATCATCTGTTTGGAAGAGACCTTTAATTAAGATCATCAAGTCCAACTGCACTGCCAGGGTCCCTAAACAATGTCCCTCAGCACCACACCTACACAGCTTTTAAATACTTCCAGGGATGGGGACTCCACTACGTCCCTGGACAGCCCTTTCCAATGCTTCACAACCCTCTCTGCAAAGAAAACTTTCCGAGTATCTAACCTAGATCTCCCCTGGCGCAACTTGAGGCCATTTCCTCTCATCCTGTCACTTGTCACATGGGGGAAGAGTCCAACCCCCACCTTGCTACAACCTCCTTTCAGGTGGTTGTAGAGCGCGATAATGTCTCCCCTCAGGCTCCTCTTCTCTAGACTAAACAACCCCAGGTCCCTCAACCATTCATCGTAAGACTTGTGCTCTAGACTCTTCACCAGTTCTGTTGCCCTAAGAAAATAAACTCATCATTCTCCTTCCAAGTTTTCTGCAATTCTGCTCTCAACTCTCACACATAGATCAAGATTATACCACAGTTCTTAAAACATTCAGGCACCTTCCTGATCAAAAAACCCGAGCAGGATAGACAGCAATAGGCTGAGCACAGTTTTAATTTTATTTAGCCCTGCAGCTCTTATCTCTTTGTATACATAGATTATAAAAATAGATGTAGGCATTTGAGAGGATTTTGCTCTTATTTGCTTGTGTGCATATGACATCTGATTCTCATACCCTAGGGACTCTCTGCTACTACAGTAGTATAGGCGGCCTTTAAATAGTACTATCTAATTTTGATAGATTATCTTAGAAAGGAGTGTAAAGGAGAATCAATTTTGTTGTGATTTTAGGGGGAGTTAAGTCACTGTAAATTTATAATAATCTTGTTATCTTCAAATTTGTGTAGCCATTGAGAAGGGATTTTATTTTATTTTTTTGTTTCCTAGAATGTACACAGCCTGCACTGGAGGAGCCCAGATCCTAGAGAGCTGTGCCATTTGCCAAGCCTGTGCAGTTCTCAGGGGAGAATAATTTTCTAGCAGAGAGGGCTAGAAAATAGTAGGATCAAGTTTTGGAAGCTCCCTGTGGCAATCATGTTCTATTGGCTCTCTAGGCATCCCGAGTTTGTGCTCATAACCGAATATGCTGTGTCTTGCACAGGAGGAGTTAGGAAAGGGTTTGCAATGCTGTTGCGAATACTGCTTAAATGGCTTTGAGTGGTCTCCTGTGTTGTAGAATTTCTTCCCAATCTAGCGCTCCTGTGGTTAAGACCAGTGTTTGGCTCCCAGAATGCTATTAAGTGTGGTCACAGCAAAGTTGAAGCATTGAATGAGGGTCAGTGAAGGAATCCTTCAGGATGAGAAAGAAACCAGCTGAGGTTTATTTTCTGTTTGGGTAAAGTTCTGACTCCTGCAAGCAGACTAAAGATTAAAAACTGGGTAAAAACAACACAAAGATACGTTGGTAGCAGATGGCTGTCAGCAGTTTGGTGAACCTTTCAGTGTCTGTAGAAAGTGCCTCAGTACATGGTTACAATCAGCATTTATTTTCAGTGAAAATAGCTTACAAGCAGTGGTGGTGTTTTCTGATTATCCCAATCAGTACTTTTCTCCAGTTATCACTTACCTGCTTTGTGCTGTGGCAGCTTGCTCGCTGCTAGGTTAAACCTGGGTTCCTGCTCAAAAATGACACTTTTTTTTTTGCATATACCAAAATAAATCTAATTGCAAAAGAACGCAGAATGTTAACCACCAATCACCTCCCCTGGCAAAAAGAACCCAGAAACCCAAAGCCTAGCAACACTGGTTTTGTAATTTGCCATGTGTGATGAAGTAAAGCATGTTTGACTGAAATACTTATAAAGGACTTGAATTAATCTTTTTTGTCTTGAACTTAATGACATTCAACACTCAATATAGCAGATACAGATAAAATACCAGGCTACCAAGATAAGGCAATAATTGTTCTTCACTTTTGCAATAAATTTACGCATGTAATCTCATTATTTTCTGAACACTTTCATGCTGATAATAAACATACTTCTGATAGTCACATCAAAATAACTATGTTAATATTTTCTATGAATTAAAATCTCAATCTCTGCATTTTCAAAATTGATCCAGTATTTTGCATGAAATACAGACCAGTTTACAATTCATTTTTATTTATTTATTCGAACAAAGTGTTGTTTTTTTAAGAAATAGAGAAATATTTATTCAATTCTTTCTTTTATATGCTTCAGAAGACAGTGTTTTGAGCTTTCTGTTGATGTCAGGGAACTCATTATCATTTTGGTCATAACAGTGATAACGACTTTATGTCTAAGAACAACAGCTGGCCCACAGTGGTTTATGATTAGACACAGTTTAAAAAAAAAAAAGTAAGTACAGGACAATGGTTTCTATAGACTTTGCCTTGATTTTTGTCATCTTTCAGAGGGTATTTCAGCTCACTTCTTCCACATTTGTCAATCCTTTATTCTGAAGAAAGGAAATCAGTGACATTCTCTCAGCTATGGATGTAACGAGCTGACTCTGGTCAGAAAAACCAGCACATCGGAGAGGAGCTATGCAAATCCTTCTCAGCATCATCATTTGTCAAAAAAAAAAAATCAAAACAATCCCCCTGATTTTGGAATCATATTTTCTATACTCCTTGATTTCACACACGTAAACATGCCGCAGTGCTTTAACTGCTGACTGTCCTCTCAGCTTCGGACACCCAGGGAAAACCGCTGACTCCGTAATTAACCCAGGATGCGATGACATTTAGCCACTTTGGGGAGAAGACATTGTTTGGACTGAATACGTTTACTTAAACTGACAGCCAGATTGTCAGAGTGAAGCCAGTGCAATTCCTCCAGAATCCACGGTGCGTTAAAGCAGGTGGGAGATGTTCTCTTGCACAAATACTGTTCTTACCTTCTTCGAACCAATGCCTAGTTTTATAGTGACTCCAGCTTCAGGTGCTTTGAAGTCACCAGTTTAGCATTGCAGTATCAGCACCTTAAAATTTTAACTCATCTTTACTCTGTTTATTTATATATCCACAGTACTGTTTGACTAATTCCCTTTTACAAGTCTCTGCATGAACCAAACGTCACTCAGTTTGTAGTCACGTTGCGCTTGTGACGAATGCTGTGTTGTCCTCTGTCAGTACCATTTTGGAAGGTACCCACGAAAGCTCAGGACAAGAACATAAATAGACTCTGGAAAAAAAACCTTATCAAGATGCTGATCTTGATTATTAGGATCCTGATAATCCTGATTCCCTTTCCAAGGTCATGCTACGGAGTTTTCTTCTGAAAAATTGTTAAAATATGAAAATCATAGTTTAGAACTGGAACTTCTTTAAGGTGCTGCTTCAGTGCCTTGTGGAGAGTCTCAGAAGACCTCTGAGGCTGGAGGATAGACCACTGCTCCATTTTATGGGAGACTTCCAGGTGACTTGTAATGACTTGTGGTACCTTGTGATAGGGCAGCAACTGACATCGGATTACTGTGTTCTTGCTCCCCATTCACCACTGGTCTGACCTTCCCTTCATCTAATGCTGACGATGTCAAATGTACTAATGAATGACTAGGATAGGAAAAACGGAGCAATGGAACAGCGAAAGAGAAGGGCGGGGGGAAAAGCCTCTGACAACTCTTCATAGGGAAAAAAAAAGTTTTAAAAAGATTGTGATGACCTTTCTGGGGAGAAATGAGCAAGCAGCTCCACAGCAAGTGTCATTTCAAGTTCATGGTAAATAAATCAAAGAGATTATAGTTTGGAAGAAGTAACTTCAGCTACCTGGGCACCTCACTGGGTGTTAGAGTAATGGCTGTATGACAATATTTGCAGTATTAGTGGCTCCCTAGCTGGAAAGGCTTGCCACATAAGCAGCAGCCACTGAAGAGCAACGAAATAAAAGGGCGTGTGAAGAGTGGGAGAAAGATACCAGAGATTTAATGAACTGAAAATAAAGCATTTGAAGTATAACTACAGGAAGAATATTTGCTTTTCTTCTTGTGATTACGCTGATGATAATGAGGACTGCAGTATCTGCAAAGAGCATGATTTAAAGTGCAGCACATGATTTAAATGGTCTCTCTGAATGTGAGAAGTAAGGGAAATAAACTGAAATCTGTTCAGGTTCGAGGGTCCAGATCTCTTGATAGTGTGTACACAGATATACTTCCAATTAATTTCAAGGCAGTTGTTTTGATTTATTCCAGCTGTACTATGCAACAGTTGCAGAAGCACTTGGCTCCCTCCCTTACATGCAGTTGCCATTTGTGCCTGGTTTTCAGTAAACCATGGTCACATATCACAAATAAGAGATTTGCTGTAGAACCTTTGGACATGGGACTGAGTAGCTGGGAGGGAGAGGGGCCAAGCAGTGAGGAAAGGAAGCATTTCACCTTTTTCTGTCTCTTCTCTGAGTTCTTCTCTTCTCTGTTCCTCCCACCATCTCCCAGTGTGGACTCTCCAAAGAGCAGAGCGCGAGTAAGGTGTGGACTGCCCAGGGACTGCGCTGTCAGTCTGGAAATTGCTGCAAGATGGGTGTAATTATATGAAGGATGCTGCTCTAATATACTAGGGTTGTTAAAAAAGCAATATTCCCAGAAAAGCAGCTAGTCTTTAAAATTGAATGACTGAAAACAGCAATTCAATTAAGTCTTTAGTAGTTCTGGGAAGAGTTTTATGCTGTAGCCAGAAAGACTGAGTTTACTTTTTTCTGATAGTTTTCCCGCAAACATCAGTTTGCTGGGACTGATGCATGACAAGTGCCCCCCTGCGTCCCACATGAAGTGTCTTCAGGTGTCTTGCTCACATGTTAGCTATGTCCTGGCGTCCCTGCCAGCAGAACACCCACTCTGCTTGTCCCTGAGCGCTGCTGATCAGGCCTGGTCAGATCTCTTTCC
>NW_010429632.1:44340-90166 GCF_000710305.1 Buceros rhinoceros silvestris
CTTTCCCTAAAGAGAGATTAGTCTACCCTAAACTTACACACCTGTTGGTTAGATGCCCAACCCTAAGCAGGCTGTCCTAGGCAGAACATTTCAGCCAAAACTTCCTGTCATCCTGTAGTAGTCCTCGTCAGATAGTGAAGATGCAGCACCCTTTGCAGGTACCCTGTGAGCTGGTTGACCCTGAAGAAGGCAAGTTGCTTGCTTTGTGAAAAGGTCCGTTCTCAGCTGCTGTCTTTCTGCTGCAGACCAGTTGAGCAGTAAATGTCAAGATGCCTCCCTGGCACATCTTCTCAACTCTTTTCTCTGCATAGTTTTAAGTGATCGTGAATTGATAGTAAGATATGTATGGAATGAGCCTGCTGGAGGCTCAAATGCTGTAGTTAGTGTTTACCTGGTACAAGGTAAATTTTTTGTGTCAAAAATACATATATGGTATTTACCGTTTTCATTTCTATGGAGGGTGATGCTTTTCCTGGGAAACTATAAAGGCTGAATTAGATTATTTTAAAAAGAAAATATTTTCGTCTTCAATCTACTCCTAGGTGCCACTCAAATACAAAAGACAGAAAGTGTGACATGCAGGCTGTCAAAAAATGCCAGCTTTAAAATCTCTTGATCTGTTTAATACCCAAAGACTCTTCTGTCATTTGGCTGTAGCACAGAGTGCCGCTTTAAGGCTGAACATTACAATTAATTTTTTTTAAAAAAATTGCAACCTTTTCTCTGACCTGGAAAGCTTTTAACCACTGTCACTGAAGCTGGAGGCAAAATTCATCACTACATATTTCTGCCAAGGTGCACCTTCCTTATTTTTCCTTTCTTCTGAATCAGAAACTTCCACCCGTTCTTCTGTACCAATTCAGGATCTTGACATTTTCTCTCCTATGCAAGAAAATGCAGTTGATCTTACTGCAGATTAGTACAAAATAATGAGCTTGACTGGTCTTAGCCAGCCTTGTGACAGGTTTTTATGCTGGCAGTTGTGTTAGACTTGGAGTGAGATGCTAAAGCAGTCGAAAAAAGGCCTGGGCAGAGGTGAAACTGTCTGTCTGGGCACCCACCCCAACCTTTGCTTCCTTTGGTCTTTCTCTGTCAACCCTCTTGTAGCATTACAACTTTGCAAAAACACGGAGAGGGAAACTTTAGATCTAACAGACTTAATCAAAGGAGATTTCAGTGTAGAAATGTTTGTAGATAGAGTTTATCTGGGACCCAGATTATGACGACTAAAAGGCGAGGATAAAAGAGATTTTTTGGAGGCTGGAGTGTGTAGATTGTTTGCTGGAATTTCTTATGCTGAGTAACAAAGAGGAAGATTGATTGTAATTACAGCTACAGAACTATAATGATAACATACAAAATTAATAGCTAATGAAATTATAGTATTGATAATGAATGTTGAAGGCAGCTTAGCCCAAATAGACCGAAGGGCTCTCTACTGCCTTGCTCAGTTCCTGAGGAGGTGTCCCTGGACTCCGCAATCCTCCTTCTGTCAACCCTGTTAGGATGGCGTAGAACAAACAAAGCTGCTTTAACAGCAAAGACTGCTGAACATCTCTCTGTGTCTGTGACAGCCAGCCAGCCGCTCTGGCAAGTACTGATCATGTCCAATTTTAACTTCACTCCAGTCTGGCAGATCGCAGAGGCCTGAGGACATGCTGGCACAGAACACTTGAAATAAGGGAGTCGCATCTCAATCCCTCCTCACCAAGTTCCATTCTTTCCACTGATCTTCTCATGGAACAAAAAGCCTTGAGTACAAAAAGCCGTGAGCATTGCTGGGGGGAGCAGTCCATTCGACATGCAGGAGTGGACATGTCTTGCATTTCATCCCCTTTTAGAAAATCACTAACTTTAATTATTTTCTTAAAAAATACATTTAAATTCTTTAGATTTTAAAAATATTTTCCTGACTTATAAGCACACAAGTAGTGTTTACTTCCTAGATGTGTAAAGCCCTTTCATGCTTTTCCTTTATGGTACCTTCCAAAATATTGGGAGTGTTCAGAGTTGATTTTTTTCACTTACCCACCCTAGTCCTACTTGATACCCAGTTCCAGAGGATCAGGAAAAGAATAATTTATATACTGAATATATGTAGCATCATCTGCTCAATGCAATTTGACCTTTATTTCTAAAGCTGTTTTAGAGAGACGTTCATCTATTGTGGGATCAGTGTGTTGAGTATTTCGTAATGGGAGCACTGGGGAGATGGTGCTCTTGATTCCCATCAATGAACTGTTCACAACTCAAGAGTACGTGCATGAAATGGTAAATGAACTCTAGAGAAGCCATTTACATCCTTTAATTCTCTGATTATGCATTTAACTCTGTGTGGATGGAGCAGGCCCTAATGTCCCAGAAGGCAGGAGCACGTGATATTAGTTAGACACCACAAACTGTGGTATGTTATAATAAATGGATACTCAGGATGGAAAGGTCAGAAAATGTCTTGTACTTGGAATTGCTGGCTGCTAAAATACTTTTCAAATTTCAATCTCTGCCTGGGTGAAATATGTCTTTTTCCATCAGAATAACTGAAAGTCCTTTGCCAGAATGGAAAGTGCCAGGGCTGTGCCAAAATTCTGAATTCCAGTGCAGTGGCTCCCTCAGGGCAGTGCTTGGGGGTTCTCCAGCCTGTGGGGGTCAAGGCACTGGAGTCAGGTGCCAAAGCTTTGCAGAAGGAGGGATGTTTTCTGATGCATCCCTACAGTTAGCGTTTCTTATGGATCATTGCTAGCCCTATCGCTCTTCACACTTTATATGAACTGCAGACGGAGAACCCAAATTCCCAGAGCTACCTAAGGTCCAGGAATGCTTCTTTCACTGCTCCTCAGCCTTGGTTGGTGGTGATGTCGGTTTAGGCAGTGTTTTAAGGACTCAATGCTAGGGGGAAAAAAAAGAAGAGTTTATAAAAGTAAAATATCCATCTATTGCACTGAGCAATTCTTCCTTTGTGATCATGTCTGGCACGGAGCAAATAGTGAGCAGCCTGTGCCTCAGCGAGAGCATGCAGGTAGTCAAACATTTGCTCAGTCCAGGCTCTGATCTTGCATTGACATGAACCGTTTCAGTCCAGAAGCTGAATAATCGTGTTGGTGTGGCCCTGTGCCCAAGCAAATGTGTTTTCCCTCTCAGCAGCACAGTGATACTGCTGTCACACAGCTCCCAGCCAGGGCTGCTCGTGTCTACCTGTGTGAGCAAAGCAAATACACATCTGTCTGCCCTCCCCAGAGTGCGCCTAGCCTGTCTGGGTGCATGGTCACAGGCAGGCTTGGAAACAAAAAGGAGCAACGTGCACCTGTGCATCCCTGAGAGCGTTAAAACAACAGGGATTGTAAGACAATCCTTCAGAACTGCTTGGCTTCATTTCCAGTCATTTGCGAAATGCCTTTGCCAATGCCTGGACATCTGTGTATGGCTTTAGTGTAAGTCCTCCGTATTTTTCCAAAGCACGTAGGTTTCTCAGGAACTTAATGCCATTGACTTAAAAACCAACAAAGCTATTTAAAAGCCTCAGACCACACTGACAGTCAGTGGGATTCAGAGTGTGTTGCTTTTTTTTTGACAAGGAGATCTGAGCTCCTTAGTCGTCAAGTGTATATCTAAACAGATTCCTCCTGGAGGGTGTCCTGAGTATCCTGGCAGAGCTGGGCTGAGCCTCTCTGAAGAGTGGACTCTGCCTGATAGGAACCATGCCTAGGTTTTTCCTGAAACATCAAGAACGTAAGTAAACCCAGCATTAAACCAGCTACAAAAATGAGGGAGTATTGTGGTGTTGTACCTTGCCCCGCTTGTCCCCATACTCAGTACATCCCCTGCTGGGTAAAACACCAGACGAATCCATTGCTAACCACTAAGTGAGTCGGTCTGCAAAGAACTGGCTGAACACTTCCTATGCCCCAAGACCTGCCTCTAGCTCTTACAGCTGCACCAGCAGCTCTTAGAGCAGACACCAGCGTTTTGAGGCTGGAGGGGATGTCGAAGTTGCAGTGTGGTTATTTGTGCATGCCCCGTGTGATGTACGGATAGCTAAGTCAGCTGCATGGATACAGAAATCTAGAATGTCCCCAGGCCTGCAGTGGGGTGATGCTGCAGAGGGGAGTTCACCAGAGTCTGGTTGTTTCTATTTTAGGCAGTTTTTCTTTCAGTTTTTAATTTTGTTTCTATTTTACTTTATTGGAGTTTTTTTCAGCTGAGCTGCTTTGGTTCACAGTCGTGCTAAATAAGTGTGTGAGAGATAGGGGGTTTCACTGGGCAGTGGCAAGGCTTGAGCCCCTTTAAGGAGTCCTTGGATAAAGTGCACGGATGGTGGGATCTCCTCTTCTGCTGTGTGTGCAGTATTAATGCATGACTTCCAGCCCCAGGAAATCAGACAGACTGGTGTCAGGAACCAAAGCTGTCCAGGATCAAGGGCGTCTTGGGCAAATCTTGCAACAAATAACACTGACACAGATCCAAGTCCTGAGCTTGGACCTCCCTTTGTGGGGGGAAATTTCTCTGTATACAGAAAGTGCCTGTGTGAGGGAGCCAAGACTCCTGATCCCATCCTGAGCTGGGGAAGGGGGAAGAGAGGAATCTAGGCAGCCTTTGCATCCAGAGTAGTGGAAGAAGTCTGTTTGCAAATCTCAGTTTCTCGCTGAAAGGTAACAAATCCTTCACCGATTTACTAGAGCAGCTGCCCGTGTCATGCTGTCTCTGTGGATGCACCCGAGCTAACCTTTATGAAACCAGCTTTTTGAAAAGTTGGAATTATTCCTAGCTGACATAATACTTCATTTTGGAACTGTCATTTCAGAGCAGATATGTGGGGATTTTAACTAGTCTTTTAAATAATTCCTTTCTCTTCCATTTCAAATTGATGGGGTTTTTTTACACAAATCAAAAGGCAGTTATCTGTTTCTTTGGAGGCCACATATTTTTACTTCATGTTTGACAAAGTACTTCTGCACATTTTTAATAGAGTAGGCAAAAAATTTTTTTCTTGTTTTAAGAT
This sequence comes from Buceros rhinoceros silvestris, assembly GCF_000710305.1. Classification (NCBI taxonomy): domain Eukaryota; kingdom Metazoa; phylum Chordata; class Aves; order Bucerotiformes; family Bucerotidae; genus Buceros; species Buceros rhinoceros. The sequence goes on from NW_010429632.1 coordinate 49,337, forward strand.
GTTTTTAATTGAAGTGAAAAGTCAGTGCTGAGCATTTTCATAAAAAAAATTTAGAAAAATCTAAGTTTGAAACATTTTGTCTTAATCCTGCTCCCTCATTTCTAACATGTACTTTCCTTTTAAACAAAAAGTGATTTCAAAGCAGAAGGGAAGCAGAGTTTATCAGAAATATGAAGAAAAACTGTTTCTACAGCTTAAAGCTCAAATGAGAAATTACCTAAAACTGACTTTCACTGTGATTATTTTTATTAAAAATAAATCAACATCTTCCAATAAAAAATATTCAAAATATTCTGAACAGCAAAAGCATCACAACTTGTGCCTATGCATGGTCCTCTTGTTTCCCAAGGGGCCTCCACAGAACTTTCTGCTTTGTTTTCCAGGGGAACATATCCCAAGAGTGCTTCAGATGCAGTTTTCCTTGGGTAGGAAAAGCTGAACCACAGGATCTGTTCATTCCCATCTGATTTAAAAGGCTCTTCTGCCCTGATGGATTTTCCGTGGGCTGTGGGGTCTATCCGTGTAGCAGCATGTTCTGCGTGCTGGTGTAGCCCTCGGTGACTGTGGGATGAAGAGGGAGGTAGCAACATTAACTCGAGGGAGAAGAGCGCTTGTCTGTACCTAGATGTCATCTGAAATTTCTAATGTGTTGCACAAATGTGAATTGCTCTTTGCACTTACCGAAAAGATTAAAATCTCCTGCTATTACAAAGCCAACAGGGGTGAGGTCCAGGATACAGTTATTACTGCTGCACTCTCTCTTCCAGCTGTAGGACTTACTCCTATTAAGCTGCAGCAGTCCCCATCAATGTGAAACTTCATCTTGCATCAGAAAAATGGGATTTTTCAAAAACATTCAGCGTCTGCCTAAACCACTTCTGTTGAAGTTCTGCCAATGCCATGTGCTTCAGAAAATTGAGTGATTTATGCTTTGGGCATCTTGACTGGGTTTGAAATGAGAAAAGGAAACGACGCGATGAGCGGCGTTGCCAACCCAAATGACTTCAGCAGAAATCTTTAGAGTGTTTGTCAGAACACTCTCTGAGAAACCTGTGACAGACTCATTTTTTATTTAAACTTTGATTTCCCAAACTTTATGGTTCTGGGGAAAATGTAATTATTATTTCTAGAACAGTTTGTCATACAGTTTTTTAAATCAGTCATTCTTAAGGCTCCTGCAAGAAGTTGCCCTCTCGACTCCTTGAAGCTGGTAATTATGGTGTCTGGAGAGAGGGGATGAAGAAGTCAGATAAGCTCATCCCTGAAATGAGGTGGAGTGCTGCGGGGTGAGGACTGACATGCAAAATTAGGAAAACTGAAAATGGATCAATGAATAGATTCAGTTAAGTGGAGACACTGAAAAGCTACCCATATTTTAAAAAACCCAAAGCATCTATTGTAGATGTCACAACTGTATGATGGCTCTTGACCAAGGCTGGCTTTTTAACCGGACTTTAGACTTTCAAAGATACGGTTTTTCACTTCAAACATATGCAAACAGAAATCTCTTCCCCTGCCACACGTACAAGGAAATTGAGGCCTCATTGGTTACATGAGAGTGCAAGAGCTATGAAACCATGAGTTGGAAGTGCTTCTCTGTATTATCTAATTAAAATTCCCTGTTATAGAAGACAAGTAAATCTATCTCTGTGGAAAGCAAACCAGGTTACAAACATTTTATTGAGGCTGTTTAGATACAGCTCATGTAGGTGGCTGTCCTGTTCGAAGTTAGGAAAGTATGAGAGGATCAACATTCACCTAAACAGAAGGTTAATGTGCAGCCGTAATACTGGTTGCATTTCTTGCCTCCACAAAGCACTGAACATCTGGGAGGTTTTTCCTCTAAAGCTTCTGTGCGTAGGTGGACACCAAAGTTCGTATTTGTGCCAGTTTATTTTGGAGGTTTATTCAAGACTAAGCTAAATAGATGGCTCTTCCTTACGTTCGAGCTATCCACGGGACCAGGAGGACTAGTTTTAGTTGTGTAACAAGGAGATGAATCCCGTTCCCGTTTGAGTGTATGTGCTGGACACGGCCAGTGGTGAGTAGTGAGTTCTGACCTGTGCAGGCAGCTTGCAGACCACGAACCCCATAGAGCTAAGTATTCTCTAGAGCCAGCTCTCTGCTGATGGCTTATGTGCTACGCTTTAGAGAGACTGAATCACGGAGCTGTGCTTATGGAGGAAAAGCACAGCTTCATCTGCTGAAGCTGTTCCATCGGCTAATTCTTTGCTTTTCTCCCGGCGAAAGTTTGTCACAGATGTTTTTGTGCTTTGACATCCTGAGTGTTTACACATCTTAAAGCAAGCCTGTTTTTCTCTCTTGCTTTCTCCCTGTATTTCTGGCAGTGGCAGATAACAAATGCATAGAGTATCATTCCGTGCCGTATCATCATGCTTCTGTTGCTGAGACCTTAGTTTCTGTTTGATTTCCAGTTTCTGTGGTTACCATCTAGTGGAGAAAAACACAGCAGGAACATGAATAACATACGATGATTTTAGAAAGGCTATTAATAGCCGTTATACAATTTATGCTTTCTGTGCCTTGAAAGTACCCGAAGCATTAGTTTCCTCAAATGCCCAAACCAAATTTAGATTGTTTTTTTCCCCCCTAATTTTCTTTGTATCTTAATATTTGTCATTCTTGTCGCCCTGTGCTGTGAGGAGGCCCACAGCTGCCTACACCTTGTCTCATCTTCACATTAAGTACCACATCCTGCTTCAGTGTCCCCATCTATAAAACAGGGTGAATGATCCCACCATATAAAGTCGTGGGAAAAAATCACAGGAAAAAAAACATGCATGAGCTGAGCTGAGAATTACATTAAGATGGTGATGGATGATGCTCAGAAATGAAGAAAAATTTACAGTGGGGAAAAAAAGGGAAATAACTGGAGAGTGTCTTGTGGTAGGAGATTGTGAGAGTGCCATGAAATGAGTGGAGGACTTCCATGTGGTCTGCCTTTATTAATCTTGTGGGCTGGGCAGCACTGAGGAAAAGGGATTGTCTGATAGATATTTGCCATGACATCTGTGGGATAAGGCTAAGAGCAATTAAGCTCTTTTAAGAAGACAAATATGAGAAATTAAGAAATAAAAATTGCTAGAAATCAAGCCCTTTTGTTCTAAATAAGGAGGAACTATACAGTGATTAATCTGTTCTATCTAAATTGGGCAAACTGGAAGAAATGCAAGTTAATAAGTTTAAATCATAGACACATTGCAGTTTCGTCTACTGATTTAATTGTGTTTAAACTTCTTTCATGCCAGTTAGCAATAAAAAATGAAACTACATTCAGCATCCTTTTAGGTGAACCTGCTGTAATTTGCTGAAATTTGTTTTTGAGTGCCTCAGACATTCGTTTGATATGAAGATCCTTCAGCTTTACCTGCCTGGCTGTTTATCAGAAGTGGGGAGAAGCTTTTTTTTTTTTTGTTGCTTTTTTTTTTTTGCATTAATTAGTCTATATTGATTTGCTGTTTGGCTTCTCATTATTAGCAATAAGTTGTTCTAATAAAAGCTTGGGGCTTAGTGTAGCAGCATGCAAGGAGTAAACAACAGGCTTTGTGACACTGAAATATCGCAAGACCTTGGAAATAGTAAGCAGTCTGATTCCACTTGTTCGCTTTGTGCTTACCCTTTTCTTACCTTGCTTTTTCACCATGTGTCCAGTATCTAAACTCTGAGGCAAATCAGAGGCTTCATTCAAATTCTGCTGCAAAGAATAAAAGTGTCTGTTTACTAATCAAATATTTACTGTATTTGCTACAGTAAGTCCTGTTTATCTGTGTACTCGTGAAGAAGTCCAAAGTGATGTCCTGGATCTGTGTAAATCAGTTGAAATTTCACAGCTATCTTTAGAAGCGTTCAGATTTCTAGACAGCAGCAGTGTGGGGAGCTTAACAAGTCCAGCTGCCTTGAAACGTGATTGAAGTTGGCACCTGGACTGTACATTGTTGTAGCTTACAGCAGATCTCAGTTGCAGAAAACCATGTATCTGTCTTCCTTGGAAAACAGGCATGAGAAAGGCACAGAAAACATAGCAAAGGTTGTCAGTTACTTTTCCACCAGAGCACTTGGGTAATTTGTGGTCACTGGCTACAGCAGGCAGAGCAGATCCAGAAACACCAATGAAGCTGAGTTGTTTGGCTTTTTAGGCAAGTACTGAATGGCATACTTTGTCCTGGCATCGCGTAAGAGATGAGTTCAGTGAGAGGGTCTGCAGAGCCATGGCAGCACAATGCAGGTAACAGGATGGGGTGCAGGAGCTGTGGCCAACTGAGCCCCGGGCCTGTGCAAGTCATCTGTGCCTCTGAGCAGGAAGTGTTCCCATTCCTGAGCAGAGCTAATAATATTTGAGGAAACAGCTGGAAATTAGTTAGGTTTATCTCTGACTGAGGGCATCTCTTCATCTGTTCAGGATCCCAAGTCTGCTACTGAGACCAGCTGATCAGTGTCTTGCAGAGTCTGGCCGTCTTCTCCTTCTTGCAAACCTATGCTAGGATGCTTGGTTCTGCATGCTGCAGCTTTAACACATCACGTAGCCCGTGGGATGATTCCTGTATAAAACTGGTTACTGTATAAAACCCTGTTTTTAATTTGAGAGCTTGCACGCAGTCACATAAACTGTCTGAGCCATGGGAGCCAACAGCATTTGCGTCCTCAATCAGCAGTCCTGCTGGTGGAGGCTGGGAGAGCGCTTGGGAGATGGTAATTTGTATTTGCTTGCCCTGACCTTCTCCCAAGGCATCTGATTTTGGCTGCAGTCAGAGGCAGGCAGCGAGCCAGACGGCCATCCTTTGGTTCTCGAGACAGCAGAAAGAGTGGTTGCAAGTAGTGTTCAGCTTTTCGTGCCTAGAGGGCGTGACTCAGATGATGTTTGCTGAGGCTGAAGAGCACACACAAGGATAGACCACAGCTCAGGGGAAAGTGGTTAGCTCCATTGTGTGTCAGCCCCTGGAGGTATTGGCCACAAGCTTGGATTTCCCAAAATTTGCCTGGTTTTGTACAAGGCCAGGAGATGCCCCATTGTGGAAGAAGTCTCCAGTGTCTTACATCAGCACTTGTGTGTTTGCATCACTGCTCGCTAGCGACATGTGGCACTCGGGCTGTCCGATGTATGTGGGACAGCAGAAGCAGCCTGGAGGTGTGTATAACCCTGGTGAGCACCAGGGTTTGGCAGGGGCTCTCCTCTGGTGTCTGATGGTGCTGAGCATGTGCATGGCTTTAACTGCAGCTTGCCACAGCTGCACGTGCTCTCTTGGTGCTCTACGCTGGTTGTTTAACTGCTCTAACTGTGGAAAAGCAGCTGGGCAAACTGTCTCAGCTAAGGGAACAACAAATAGAAACCAAACCCAAATCTAGAAAAGCAGTTGGGAAAGGGTGGTAACTTAGACATTTATTTAGCAATCTAAAAATTCATTTAAAAGCCTAAAACTTTATAAGCCTACAAGATATGATCAGATTTATTTTCTCAGAAACAGGCTGTTTAGCATTGCTCTGCAGTATTTTGAGAGAAGTATCCTTGGTGCATCCTTGGTCTTCTGGAAACCAGAACAAATACAAAATTCCTCCAAAAGAAACCCCATAGAATGCCTGACCTCTCATACAATGAAATATGGCATTGCAGAAAGGTTTGAATGCCAGATTCTTGTTCTGCTGCATCAGTCTGAGCTATCCATCGCTAGTTACCTTCAGGAGGGAAGAAAAGAGCAAACATCTCTCATGTTCAAGGGATCTCACAGTTATGCTTAGCTGAAACTTTTCAGTTCCTCCTGTTGGGAAGTCTCAATGGCACAGTCAAGATACGAGCATAAACATGCAAAATTTTTTTTTTTTTTGGTTAAAACGCAGGTATGTAAACTGAAAATTTAGGAAGTAGGTGAGCTCATCATTGCTGCAGAGGGAGCTTGGAGGATAAGGGAGACGGTGAGAAGGAAAGGCAAGAAAACAAGCTGCTGTCCACCTTTTAACGACTTGCAACACAGCCCTCTGCTCGATGGGTTGGGTTTCATCTGTCTTTACTCAATCTCAGGGAACACAGGGAATTGCACTGTTTTCACCCCTCTACCCAGCTCAGGAAGGATTCAGTGGGCATCAGTCATTGTATTATTTACTTAAGAGTGGTTTCAGGTTTACTGTGTGAGGTCAAGGGACCCAGGAGTAACCACGCTAATTGCCAAGCTCTCAGACCTGCTGTAATAACCTTACTGTTGTCATTTGCATGTAATTAACATTTATCATGGTATTTTAAAAGATCAGATTAATCAGCCAGGAAGATTTATGGTATTTTTCAGTATCATTGCTACTGGCATGTACAAATAGTTATTTTTGATGTTTGAGGTAGATTTTTTTCTTGGCAGATCAATAAGGCAAAAGTCAACACTTCATTGATTAATAGTTTTTCTTCCTCTCTGCTTCCTTACTAGATTAGAAACCTAGTGAAACACTGCACTACAGGTTGTTGTATTTACTCTGATTTCTTTTATTTATCTTCCTAATTTGATCAGAAGATTGAGCTGGAAAATAGTGGTCACTCGATATGTAATACTAGAGCCAGGTTCCTAATCCAGACAGATGCCTGTTGCTTCACCAAACTGCTTTATCTCTGGCTGTGCTTTAATTCACAAGGAGTTCTTTCATTTTGCATGGGGTTTCTAAGTTCAGGAAATTACTATCCATCCAATATTTTGATTCTTTGTGGTATAATTCTCTGTTTCACTCGCGAATTGCTCCCTTCTCAGTCTCCATTATTCAACATCTTCAGATGTTAAAGAGAGGAGAAAGGGAGCATCTGGCCCCAGCAGAGGAACAATGTTTCAGGGGTTCTTTTGGTCATTGAATTTTCCCATATTTAAATCACAGTTTTATCTAGGGGATCACTCGTATAATGTAGTCGAATTGTCAGCTGCCTCACCCTGTTGAAACCATCTAACGAAGTAACATGGTTGTGATGCAAAGAAGTTTTATAATCACTTTTTACCAACGGGGAAATAAAGCACCTGCCCACACAAACAGCAACAGATGCAAACTAAGCTCTGCTCAGCAATAATAAAACAGAAGCTGTTAAATGCCTTGAGGTGTGGAAAACTTCATAGGAGATGCATCTGCTTTTGTTTGGAGGCTCAGCCCTGCCAGTCCAAATGTTGGATACTTAAGGGAAAAGTTCTTTACAATTCCCCTGATGAGAAACAGTGGGGGTTTGCCAAGAGGTAAGAGTTTGCTATTAAGCAGTAACTAACTCTGGACTGAGAGACAGTGATTTATTACATTCAAATGGTACCAGAACTGGTAAGCCTGAAGAGGCATATCCGTATGTAGGCATGGGTGTTGGAGCTGTTTTCTTCACCCTCACACGCGTCTGTAGGACTGGCTGTGCTGTTGATGTGTAACTGTTGACTTGTTGTTTCAAAAACGTGGTGTTTCAAGGGGGCGGTTCCTGCCCTTGGGTCTGCTTCTTCCAGGCCTTTTTTCGACTGGATTTGCGTAGGGACAGAAGGGCACTATTCTTACGTTTATCAAAAGGAGAATCTCTCCAAATTAGACTTGAAAGTCAAGAGGAAAAACATCCTTTCTAGCATAGCAAATGGTTTCAAAGTTCACAAGAAGAAAGAGTTCTCAGCCCTTTCAGCTTAACAAAACCCATGCCCAGCGCTGTCTGCAAAAGTTGCTCTATAAGCTGTCTTAACCTAGACTTAATTAACCCGGAGTTAATTAACATGTCAAGCAACATGTTATTGTGGCTATTCAGCTACAGCAGCAGTGCAGTGATAACTTGAGTATGTTTACTTCAGTGACATCACTGTGGACACATCCAGTAAGTTTATCACAGTTGGAACTCTGTCTTTAGATGCTAAATTGATTCTATTTCTTCTGTTTCATATTATAAAGCATATTATCTGGAATCTAGAGAACTTTTATTAACTTCTTCCACCTTCTACAGGTTTCAGCAGCAGGGACGTAAGAGCTATTGCCTACACACAAGTAATAACTCCCAGCTGCAACTTGACAGTCATATACTTATACAAGGGGGTTTAATGATGGGAAGCGGTTAATGAGGAGAAAAGATGGAAAGGATTTTCATAATTGCTTTGTACATTGTTGCCAAAGTTTAAAAAGGGGGGAAAGACCATTTTTAATTATTTTTACCTAAAAATTGCTATCTCTTAAGGAAGATTAGTATTACTATGAAATTTTTCATTTATTTGAAAAGCTTAATTAGTCTTCAATGCCTTGATGGTAAGTCTTCAGCCAGCTCCAACTATTGATCAAATGGCTGAAAGCCAAGAGTTATTTACTACCCAAGTGTTACTTAGGCCATAGCACACAATCAAGGGCTTCAGCCCAATTATATAATGATTATTGTGGAAGAAGAATGTGCCATTTGAAGCCATAAATAATGCACGTCACCATCTTACCATTGCGAAGGGCACTGGCGCTGAGTAACTGCAGACTGCAGAGAAATTGCTTTGGGGAGATTTTTAAAGATGCCATCAGGGAGGGAGGCGTCTGGCTTCTGGAAGTCAGGCGACAAACTGATACCGTTTGAGCTTAAGCGTACCTGATGCCCAGTTACTTCTGGATTGCTGCTTTTTGCCAAGGGCCACCACTGCCGCATGGTCTTTCACGTATGGGAAATACAGGATGCACATTCTGCTCTCTTTGGTAGATATTACTTTATACTTGAAGTACTAAAAACTCAGTGAAGTTTTGTTACCTGTATTTCTCAATAACTGAAGCCACAAAAGACTAGCAAAACCCTCTTTCAGTGACACTGTATAGATAATAAATGATATAGTTAATAACTATAGTTCTAGATAATAACTGTTACAGATAATAACTGTTATAGATAATAACAGCTATAAGTCTTAGAAACTATGCATAGTTTTCAAAGGTTTGTTGGTGTTGCTTTATATTTATCAATGAAAGCTTGGTTTTCATGAGATCCAAACAAAAACAAGAGAAGGTGTGGTTTGTATAGATTAAGATAAAGCTTTTCAGTTTACAGATGCAGAGAAAAAAATTTCAAATGAAAGTGGCCATGCAGGACCTGATTTTCAGAAGTCCCAAACTGTCTCCCAACCCCACTGAAATGAGCAGGAGCAGAGAAAAAAATGCTTTACCAGACTGAAGACACTTTGTCTTGCCGTGTATTTAAAAAATTAGAAAGGAAGTTCAGGCATTCTGTGGAAAAACAGAGATGAATGCTATGTTGATCTACCACAGGCAACTCTGTGTATCTTGCAATTGTAGGCTGAGTTATTGCCTATTTCAAACTAATATTCGTGGAGAAACACTGAACAGTTTCAGAAGTCATCCATTAAAGATTCAGGTCACGGTCTGCAGTCTGTAGTTTCACTTGGCTTGATGCACAGCAGCAAAACCTCTTCTTTGTAGCTTGAGAGAGAGAGAGGGGGAGTAAACACAGATGCTGCAAACACGGGCGGAAGGTGAGGCTGAGAGTCTGCCGGAGTCTCTTTGCTTCATTCTTCTGTTCTTTCTTCCGGTCCCCGCTGGATCCTTCTCATATGGCCAGGCATGAACCTAAGAAAAAAACTGAGTGTTCTGAGGCAGGAAAGTGCAAAAAGAGACAAGTGAAAAAACAAGGAGAAAAACAACTGCTATCGGGGGACGACAAACAACAGTGAAGAGGATGTGGAACGTTCTACCTCCAAATTCACAGTTAGAGAGAGAATATTGACCTGTGTCAAACCTGTTTAGTTTGTTTTAACTGCTTTCAAGTTATTACCCCTGAGTTTGGAGGTGGGTAGAATAAAACTGTGCATTTATACAAAAATTTACCCTCTGAGGAAAGTCTTTTACTAACTTCCAGAGGCAAGAGTTTGGTTATGCCTGAAAATGAGAGAAGTTGCATTTCTTTCTAGACAAAATGCGTGATTTCACCAATTGCTTCCTCTTTTGCAGTTATTAACAATTTTTTTTAAAAGAATGTGTGTTTTAAGAGTAAATGGAATAAACAGAAAGAGGAGTTAAATAGGAGCTGTCCCTGTGCTCTCCAGCATGAAGGGCCTGGGCAGGAGGAGGGAGTGCAGCCACCCCTTACTGCAGGTAGCTGTTGCTGCTTCTCCTTCCTGCAGTGCTGCTTGCTTAACCCGTCCCATAGCTTTTTTGTAAATGAAAAAATACCAAAAGCCAACTGCTGTGCTTGTTATTCACGTGCAGTGCTCTGCCTTAGGCCACCTGTCATGAAATTTTGACATCAGTCGGTTTCAATTGCACTTTCAAATGAGTTTATCTTCTGGGGGGATGGGAGCTTGTTTTGTGATGGATTATTATTGCCAAAATTCACTCTTAGCTGCCAATCTGCAGCGGGATGTAGTGCAAAACCATGCCGAGTCTGTTGAGATTCCTGTTTTGAGAGCTGTGAGTGATGCAGCTGGGCAGCAGTACCAGATTCTGTCTGCACTAGTCACTCACTGTGTATTCACAGTCTCCTCACCAACTTATCTTACAGCCCTCTTCATACATTACTTTTTCTCCACTACTCTTATTGTCCTCCTCAACTCCTCCCAAGCAGGACCCTCTGCTCTCTGGATTGTTATGATGTGCTGCGTCTCTCCAACAGAAAAAAACCGGTTTGTGCTCACAAGCCTGCCAGAGAAGGAAAACAGCATGAGGAAAGAAATTTGAGCCCATAATACATTGTTTGTATCCATTGTCCAGTGACCAAGTTATTTTTTCTCATACCAAAATAGCTCCTAGCAACATGTTCTCATCCTAAATGGATTTTCTACCTGGCTGCCTATTTGCAAGCTTAAAGGTGCGCAAAACCTCTGCCCACAAGAAGTGAGTTTCTAAATCACTGGGAGAAGGGAAGACTGCTGGCAGCCTGCTGATCACACATAGACAGTATGATCTTCATTGCTGCTGGAAATCATGCTACAATCTGACCCCTCAAAGTCTTTGTCAGAATTTTATTTCAGGAGGAGAACAACTTCTATTTTTTCAAAATTGAATATTGAAGTGCTGTCTTGTCTTTAAATTTTACAGATATAATACTAAGAGTAGGTACAATGAAACACATGGAAACACTGTGATGATAACTCAGCGTTTCTGATGTCAGCATTTTGCCTTGAGATGAATATCAAAGCTGTTCTCCCAGGTTCTGATTTAGGCTAAAACCAAACAGTAGCATTTCTGAATCATTCACACAAGAAAAAAACTCCTGTCTCCATGTAGCAGCACATCTCCAGCTTCACTGAAACATTAGAATAAGCTACATGCTCCCCTTTCCTTGAAATGGCTGATGAAGTTCCCGTAAGTGTACAGCAGGCACGAGTAAAATCATCAGGGCACTATTGCCAAACGCAGCCGGGCTGATTTTGCCATAAGGCTGAGCAGGACTGAGGGCTGTTGCCCAGGGAACACTTTATGGACCAAGGGGTGTCCCTGAGGGTGCCTCTGTTTTGGAGGGATGCTAATGAGAGGACAGGACCTCCCATCTGGTCCCAGCACGCTTCATCAGATTCTGCTTGTTGGTTACCCAAACTCTGGAGCTTCTCCTTTACTCACAGTTTAAGAAAAGAAAGGTTGACTGAGCCCTGACTGAAGGTGATGGGAAGGGAGGAGCAGCTGGGAAATAAGTAGCAGGAAATTTTCTCAGGTTTCTGCTTTTCCAGTATGTGTTTTACGCATCTCTTGCCTCAGGGCTGATAATCCTACACTGTTTGTGAGCCCTGGATTCACCGAAAGACTTTTTAAAGTGCATTTTGCAGGAGTCTTAGTGGATAAAAATCATTAAAAAGAAATGAAGGATGCTTTTTGTGATCCTACGCTGAATTTATCACCTTTGCATCACATACGCTGCCTCTCTGTACCCACAAATGCTGGCATCAGCTGCCTTTTAAATTGCTCAGTGTATTGATTGAGTCAGTGGGTCAGAGAGAACAAGTGAGAGGTGTTTAATACCTGGCTTTCAGCAGAAGTATTTTGGAGGAATGCTCTATAAATTTTCCCAGTTCCCCAGGTTTGCCTGGTACTATGTTTAATTATCTGTTAACTCGAACAAACCAAAACCACATGCCTCTGTGTAAGGTTCTGCGAACTGTAACCAACAACAAAAGCTTGGGTTAAAATGGATTTTAGACATCTGTTCCTGCAAAGGAAAACTAATCACTCTTGATTCCTTCTCTTTTGGCACAGGTGTTTTCAACTCATAAACAAACAAGAAACAAATAAACTTTAGCTGAGACATCTGAACCACTTACCTTGTAGCCAGGTGATCATTCCCAAGATCACAAAGCGTCTATATTATAGTTATCTGTTATCGTTTGTCTTCCTGTAGCAGCAAAAAGCCTCCACTGAGATTAAAAGCAAAGTTCTGTGCTAACACAGTGAGGAGCATCTCCTGCCCCAGGAGATTTATTATTTAAACAGGGTTGGGTAAATTACTCAGTAAATGTGCAAGAAGCCTGGGGGAAACATGGAAATATTTCACATGTAGAGCTAAGCACTCCTTGGGAAGAGCTTTGGTCTGCTTGGTTTCCAGCAAGAGTGGAGAGCAACCATCATCTGTCGTGGTGCTGCTAAGGAGTCACATGGCCTTGATATTATTCTGCAGAAAACAGGAGTCTGAGAGTTGACTCTGGAAATATCTCCTTTCTCTAAAAGCAAAAATTGCAGCCTGCTGCTATCACTTTATTTTTTTTTTTCTAACTTGAGGTCCCACTGATTAAAAACCTGTATAAGGTGTTTTTCTGCTCAGGGACTCTAATTAGCCTTTAAGTGCTGGTGCTTGAAAGATAGCTGTGATGGTTTCAGATTCACATGTATCAGTTGGGTTCCCTGTCACTCAGCTGCTGGGAACGTGTTACAATGTCGGAGCAGGAGATGCTAGTTTTTATTTTTATCCTACCAGAAAAATCCAAGGTTTAGCTTACTGGGAGTGAGTGAGAGAGGCATCGGTGATTAATAGTGACTGAAAAAGGTCCAGCATTTCAATCTCATTTGCAGGCTATAAATGCCCATTTGCTTTTGCCCTGTCTTGTGGGTCACTTAATGCCTGCAAAAGGTTATAGCTCAAGCAATAAAAAAGAGATTTTCCTTGTGTGGGAAATGCACTACCGAAAGCTGTGAGCAAGATGATGGACCTACAGAAGGGAAGAAACTTCTTTGAGTAAAAGGTGACTTATTTTGCAAAGGGTGCAATTCAAAGAGTGTTTTCAACAGAATTTCTAATCTGTGAGTCACCTGCTGTTGTAGATGGGTCTTGAAAGTACCCATGCTGTGATAAGTTCGGAGGGGAGAGCAGCTTCCTACGTTACAGCTGGAGAGACAGGCGTTCAAACTGCGCAGTTACCACACTCCCCTCGTCTGTCGCCTTCCTGTAGCTCGCACAATGTAAATAACCACTCGCAGCCTGTTTCAAACCAGTTCAGAACAGAACGGCATCATTTAGCGCATCCTAGCCCGAAAGTGGGTTATGAGCCCTCATACTGTCCCTGCAGCTCAGAAAGCTCTTAACTGCACAAAGATGTGATTTTATAGAAAGACTTATCCTGCCTGTAAGTGCCATGCCAACCTGTCCAGATCTGCACATAGCATCAGGGGTGTGGGTTTCAAGAGGCTCTGAAAAGAAGACATTCGGGAGAGGCAGGCAGTGAGGGCATGCGGTACCGATGTTGTAGTGGGTGCTGGAGATGGAGCCAAGGAGGGATGGTTTCTTCCCAACCCTGGCCTCTAAGCATACGACTGTTGGTTGGGTTGCTGGGTAGAGGAGACTTTACAGAAGCTGGTGGCTTGAAACTGTGGCAGCTCCATGGTCAGCAATATCCCACTGGACCCTGAGTACCTTGTGAGGGTACATGCACTGTGTGTCTTTACTGTGAAATTCCTATTTGTACTGGTCTTGGTGTTTGCAGTTTCTTTGAAAGTCAGTATTGTGGATTTTATAGCAAAAGCTGAAGAAGATATTTTTTCTCTTCCAGTGTGAGTGTTACTTTTCAAATGGTAATTACCAGCATAAACTGTTTTATTCACCTACTGCCGGATGGCAAAATCAACGTGAAGAAGTAACAAGGCAGCTGGGACCAGATGAAAAAATAGTAAAGCTGGAATGAAAGGCATAAATCTAAAATGTGTGTGAAGATTTTCTTTTTCTTTAAAGGAATATGTGGAAAACAGAAATGGCCAAAGCTTTCATACTGAGTGAGAATTAATGTGAACCACTCACCAGACTTAAAATGACTGTCTTTTGCTAGAGTTTTATAAATGCTTCAAATCCGGGGGTTCTTTTTCTATCATTGCTTTGCCTTTCTTTAGAAGGACAGTGAACTACAAGATACTTAACTAAAGTTTGTTCTCAAGAGATAACGAGTTTACTTATTCAGTTTCCAATTTCATATAGTGTGGAAAATTATTTGTGCTCACCGTGTCACATTTAGTCGATTTGTGTTACCAAACTATCTTTTGCTACGTACTGTTCTGGATAGAGCTCAGTCCTTGCTGACCAACAGGGTTTGAAAAGGTTCTGACCACAGATGGCAAATGTCTAAATTTGGTGGATCACTCAAATCACAGGAATGAAAAGTCCTTTTGTGTGTTTTCAAATTCACATCCACAAAAGCGTCTAGGTGCAGAGAGTATAATCCATTATATTCATGACTCTGCTTGTTGGAGAGACCCTCTTAGCATGATGATAGCATGATCGTTTTCTGATCTGCCTCCTTGCATAGTTCCAGGAAGCTCTGCTGTATCTGCAAGGGCGTAAACTGTCACCAGGGTTGTTTAGGTTCACCTCTCTTGAATCTGTCTCTCCAACTCACTTTGATCCCTTTCCTTTGGCAGAATCCAAATACGTTAATTGATCATCTGGCTTGTTTCTTACATGAAAAGCTGCTTGCCTCTGTGAAGTGATCTATTGTTTTGTTACCCTGTGGTAATCTGACAAGAGGATTAGAGCCAGACATTTCTCATCCATTTATATTTAATTAGAAATAGCCATTAGCAAGCTTGGGATTTTCAATAATTGTATATTTCCTGCTTGCATTTGTTTTTCTTTATCATTGCTTTCCTGTAACTCTTACATTGACCAGTAATGATGCACTAATTGATTGTGAGGTTCTAAATAGGTGGTCAGAACTGGCGTTTTTGAGTCAATATAGGAACAGCAAGGCTTCTGATAACTCAGAAACACCGCATAATACCAAATTTTTATATGTTTACTCATACTGAATTACACCCTTTTTTTTAGGTACTTCAAATGGCCTTGATGGACCTTAATAACTCTCTTGGAATAAAACATATCTCCTGAATGACAGTTAGGGTGTCAGACTCCCAGCCTGAGAAGCTTTCCCAAAACATTTGCACTTTCTGAAAAGTTCAGTACAACATTGAAATAATTTCTCATAAATTATAGAACAGTGCATTTTTATTTCAGTAAATGCTAAGCACCACACAGAGGAAAGTTGCTGTTAGCACTTACTCTAAGTCAGATTGCCTTGGATACCCTTCAAAAAACAACTTGCACTCATTTTAAAATAGTGTGATAATGAATTGCATTAATTGTTAATGTTCACTTTCAGTGTCATTACAGAACACACCCTAAATCCTTCCCACAGGACAACCGATTGGCAGAGATTGCCGAGAAGAGAAATGCAAGGAGCCTGAGTGTAATTGTTTGTTTGTAATGGCTCGAGCCCCATCACTTACTTAGGAGAGTGGTTTTGCTCATGTGCTGCAACTTGCAGCTCAGTGACAGAGGTCCCTGGCAGATTTACGGGAGCTGCCCGCTTTGCATTAGCAGGATTGACATCAGCAGGATTTGCACAGACCAAGCAGCAAAGCCAAAATGATTTAAGTATTAGCTCTCACATTCTGACACTGTTCAGATAACCCATTTGCCTTTTTAAAAACGGCATACAGTATTTATCAAGGGTCATGCCAGGAAGCAAAGCAACCATTAAAATATACACACCAAAACTGTGTACCACGGGAAGTCAAAACTCATGGCAGGTTTTAAACTACCCAGGGGTTACTCTGGATGTAAAGCTTTTACTCTTTCTTCTGTCTCTATACTGTACTTGGGGGTCCACAGTGTTGGTCATCTTCATGGGAGGAAAAATAACTTGCAGGCTTTGAAGGACCTTTCTTGTCTTGGTAGTCAAGTGTTCATTGACTCTTAAGTGATTGTTTGATTGATGGTTAAGTGTTTGTTGTGCATTGGCTCCAACCACATCCATGAGGTCTGTCCACACACACACACTAAGCGTAAGCAGTTGAGAAACAGAAAAGTGTAATTTGATGGTTATATCATAGGATTGGGATTCAGATTCTCGGAGATATTAGTGCATCTTCTTATGCTTTAGTTTTTCACTTGAAGACTGAGACAGTCTCGGGAGCCTTTCATCTGGTGGCTTTTTCACATAAGCCATGTTGAAGCTTTTTCTGGGACCAGATGAAATAGAACCTTCCATTATAGACCTGTTTGGAAGTGCTGGCATTCACTAGATCGAAATCAAGAACATTAAAAATATGATCTGGTTTTGCTAGATGTCTAAAATTTTCTAATAGAAAAACTTCTTTAAAACAGTTTATACCTATCAAAACATTTGCAGTGCCTCTGATTAAGATCCCTGTACTGGCTGACTCCACTTGTACCTTGACTGAATTTATGCTGGCTGTCAAAACAAAAAGCCTGGGGAAACGAGTGAAAGGAGGATGTGAAAGATTTCTGAAAGCAACTCTTCCCATGGATCTGCCAGATACAACTTACAGAGTTCCTCTCTGCAAATCAAAGGTCAGTTATTTGCAAGGGCAGATGGGTAAGGCAAAAAACCTGAGTGACGTTTGGAAAAGGGAGTAGTAAAGCAGAGAGGATGATGGAAAATAAAGGGTGAAAAGGTGAAAAGTTTAAGTTTCTGAGAGGAAAATGAGTAGTACAGAACTCTCATATAGTCACAGATAGCTTTAAGGCAAGGATTTCAGTCCCTTTGATTAGATGACAGGGGAGAGCCACACCAAGTAAATAAGGAGGGAAGCACGCAGGAAGTATTGCAAAGTCTCTTCCTTGCGGAGGGAACTTACGGCAAATTCACCTGCTGGTGAGTGCTAGCTGCCCTGATGGGGGAGGAAAGGCAGATTCAGAGAACTGCCACAACACGCTAGGGCCAAAGGTTGCTCTGCAGGGTTGGCCATCACATACTGCCGTGTTGAAGCTGGTCCATTTTCCAGAATGGAGTTAAATGTTTGCAATGCAGGACAATATAATTTTTGTTTCATTTGGTTGTTTCTTACTGGCTTCTGTCTGTACTGGCTTCTATTAACACACATAAAACCTCTCTTCCCCCACCTGCAGAGCAAATACCCTGAAACCGCAGCAGTCCGTGGCACAGCAAGGCAGGCATGTCTCACTGCCGATCGTTAACAGAGTCGTGCTGGTGCCTAATTGTTTCTCATGGTTCATAAGCTCATTTGCAGACTGCCTGAGGAGTCACAGGTGGGGACACCAGCTACCAAATCCTTGGAGTGTTAAAACTTTGCTGTATGTCGAGATAGCAGATGCTGGCATAGGTTGCGCCTTTTTAAGGAAGTCTTATCGAAGGAGTTGTACTGGAGACAGCAAATAACAGCAGTTCATGGGCAGGGGCAACTGAAAATCCCTTCAGTCTTTTGCAGCTGCTTTACACCACCTGAAGGCCCTGCATGTTGTTGAACCGTGTTGATCTGTACTCATTAGGTTAAATGCAGGGTATGAATTAGCTGAAAGAAATGGGGCACATGCCATAGATGATGCACTGGAATGCTGCTGAGCTTGTGAGCGCACAGAAGTGGCTCGTGTGAGTGTGTGTTTGTGTTACTCAAAGGCATTTGTTTGACACCTGGGTGACAACGGGGGCAGACTCAGCAACACACAGCGAACACTCCTGCTGCCATGTGGACTTTGATCAGATTCCAGGTAGGCTGCAATTAACCACATATCATAAAGGCTTTCAGATAGGCTGTGAGTACCATGGAGGTGCTGTGCCCTCAGCAGCACATTACACAGCACGGGGAAGGTAGCAAGAGCCACGAGTGTTCAGCATCTCCTGGGGTCTGGCTCAGGTGGAGCTTTGGAACAAACAGTCCAAAGTCACCTAAGGTCTTGCTTTTTTTCAAGCATCAACAGCCATGTCCTATCTTGCCAAAATGCAAATGTCCACTGTCGAAAGATGCCAGGCATGGGTAACCACAAGATACTTTGCTGTTCAGAATGATCACAAACTTTACACGAGAGGGCTGGAGCCGATGGTCATTCAGATGCTGGCCTGGCAGAAAAGGGTTTGTTCTCCAAAGCAGGTCCCATCTCCAGAGCCCTCTTACCAAAGCCAAGCCCACAAACTTTTTGAAGGGATTTCTTCTGATTGTGTAGTCATCCTTCTCATTCTCTAGAGAGTCTGTGTCTTGTAACCTCCCAGGAAGGTGATCTCATTGCTGTCAAAGCTGGGTTCTTGGCAGAGCAGCATTCTTTCAGCTCATCTTTGCCTGCAAGATTGGAGTTGCAATTTTTTTCAAAAGTGGGTTTTGCCAATGTTTGCATGTTATCTTGAAATACTCAAAATGCTTTTTCTGGGGCAAACAAATGCATTCTGAAGCAGGATGCAAAAGCAATCCTGAGAAATATTTCAAGCTCAGCAGCATGCTGGTGTGTAACCCTATTTTCAGGGAAAATTTTCTGTATTTAGCAGTAGCGAGAGCTAGGAGGGCAGACATGCATCTGAGTATATTTCTCTAGAAGCCTAAGTTTAAAAATATGTATGTGTGTGTGTACATGTAGATATATACTGAAGATAACTATTAAAAAAAGCTCAAAATCATCATCCCTTTCTCAGGAAAACCATACAGGTTGTACTGCAGCTCTGGCAAGGGTGTTCTGTACTGCTTTGAGCCATTCTGCGTGAAAAGAAATAAACCAGAACCAAAACCCCAAGCACAAAACAGGGAAGATCCATTGCTCCAAAATTAAATGGCTACATGTTTCGTTATATTCTCCAAGGCAGGAAAGAAGCTGCATTTTCCTTTCCAGAGAATTATGAATACATTGATTCAAATTGCCTGGAAAAACCTCCAGGCCCCCCAAAATTGCCAATACTTTTTTTAACATTTTCAACACCTTTAATTGGTGACATGACACAACCGAGGTGTGACTCAGCTAAGAATTCACCGGAAGATCAGAGAAGTATCACAAGCTACCTGTTCTCACTGCTTTCTGTCGGCTCTTGGTCCGTGTGATAGACAGAACAACAGACCGCTGCCCGGTGAGCCTTTTTTTAACCTTATTTGCTGTCACGGTCAAATCACTCACTGCCTGGCTCTCTCAAGAGCATAAATAACACTTTGCCTGTTGACAGCAGCTGAGGACAGGCGCAGAACAAAATGTGAATCCTGTTCATTAAAGCACAGGACACAAAGTGATGGCTAAATAAGCGGCTCAGTTTTTCCTGTGAAATCTGGCAAATGACTCCCGCAGGAAGGTAGTGCCCAAGTTAAAGCTTCAGCTGTGGGGTGAGTCTGTTTTGCAGTGCATGAGAGAAATACAGGTGTTATAAATCTCATCTGTCCCACCAGATGACCCAGCTGCCTGCACCTCAGGGTTTGTTCTTCAAAAGGATCTGTGGGGGAGCTCCAGTTTGTCTGCAGGGTCCTAATGGCATTGAACCTGCAGCCTCGCAATTTATGGTAAGGAATTCACTGGAAAATAAGAAATTGCAAATTCATTTCCTTCCTCATTATGAAACACTGAATTTCAATCAGCTTTCCTCCCTCTCTCTCCTTGGATAGCTGCAATGACTGAAAATGTTCTGCTTCAGAAATAACATATTCCAGCAGGTCAGACAACACTGCCAAGAAATTACAAAAAAAGACCCCTTGGTGTAGTTAAGAGAGCTTAACTGCACTACTAGCAAGGCTGACTGCAGTGCCTTCTGGTCTGCCTTTGGTACCTCTTGTCGCTTAGACAGTGCATCTGGCACCAGCAGGTTGATTGAGTCTGTTCAGTTCACAGAAGGC
This sequence comes from Buceros rhinoceros silvestris, assembly GCF_000710305.1. NCBI lineage: Eukaryota > Metazoa > Chordata > Aves > Bucerotiformes > Bucerotidae > Buceros > Buceros rhinoceros. Next base: position 69,341 of record NW_010429632.1, read on the forward strand.
GTAGAGATGCTGAGAAAGATTCCACTGACACATCAAAGTAGGGGAATAAAGAGGAGCTTCGTGTCAGGGGCAGAGACTGGGGAAACTGAGCTGGAGCCAAAGACTCAGGGAGAAACACACTGGAAGGGAGTAGGCTGAGGGGAAGGTGGTGATGAGAGCAAGAGAGAGGAAAGGGAGCGAAGAGATTTTGAAACCTTCAGATACGTGTCCGAAGAGATGAAGCCTATAATGAAGTTGTCATTTTTTAAGCACAGTTTTATTTTCCTCCAGTATTTTGCAGTACATTTAGTACTCTGGAACGTGGCAGCCATAAGCTGTCACGTGTGCTGGGGCTGAAACAGGAATAAAATGGAAGGTAACTGACTGACTGGTCAAGGTTCTAGCAGCTGTTTCCTTGTGATTGCTGCTTCACATCTGATTAGTCCTCAACAAGGCTGAAGATTGTTCTCAGCTAGGATGAACATATATTTGAAGGGGTTAAATAAAACACTGTGACGTGCTTTTCAGGACCTGAAGCACCCTGCCTTAGAGCAAGGCTGATTGTGAAATATGGTTCCCTCTAAATGACCTCAGAGCAGCTGTGCTGGTGCAGCCCTGTGGTTCAAGGTCAGCGGTGTCATCAGCAGAGGCCATTAAGCAGGTACATAGGCAAGGTTAAGTACAAGGCTCACGTGAATGAGATTGTTCCCTTATTCTCTTCTGGCCTATAGCTGCTTCCCTTTGGTGGTTTTAGGCAATTCTTTGGCTGCTTAAGATTTCCCAGTGCATCTCTGCCTTTGTCCAGTTGCAATTAAAAGAGTTTTATAAAGCAATGTGAGAAACAAGAGATACCTGAAAAGTGTTGAGGACAGACTGTGAGTGCAGAGCTTCTAATAGGAATGGCCAGGAACAGAAACCCAGGAGTAAATCTGGGCTGTGCTGTGGAGGAGGGCTACTCAGGTCGTTTCACAATGGTTTGCTGAGCAGGGAGCCATGCACCAGTACTGTGTCTGCAAAGGCAGCCAGCTGCTTTGCATCTGGATATTGCAGCTGTGCTGTGCAGCCAGTTGCCAAGAGCTTCAGAAGATGCTAAAAACCATCCAGGCTTCCCGCAGGAATAGAGTCTGATGAGATACTTCCCTCACCTTTCATGAGTAGTTTTAGGAGCAGATACTCAAGGAAACTTAATACTCTTCCCATTCTTGCTTTTGCTCCTGTGCGCAGTGACTCTGTCTAGGTGTAAGAAGTTTCTTGAGGGAGAGAAAACAAAGAGAGTGATACTTGATATTAAATCCTACCTTCCAAGCTGGTTTTAGCAGGCTGTGGTAGCTGAGGAAAGCTGAGAAGCCTTATCAAGAGCCCTCAAACAGACCCACGTGTTTCACAGCAATTATTAGCCACTGATGTTCTACTAATTTCCAAGAATTTTCCCACTGAGGAGATGTGAGACTTAAAGTGGCTCTTGATTCAGTGAGGCATTTTCTGAATTGTCCCTTGCCTTGTTGTTAAAACTAAGGATATAAAAATGAGACTGTGAGATGGGAAATTGCTGATGGCTAAATTGGAAGTTGCGAAGGAGGAGGTGAACTTTTATTTAAAATAACGATGCATTTTCTTGGCCCTTTGTTTGAGCAGGACGCTTTGACACACCGCACCAAAAGAAGTTAAGTTTTTGGGCTCAGATTTATTGAGTATTTGAAGTCCATTTCTGCAATAAAGTGTTGAGAAGATTCCTAAAGAGATTATTGGAGGCATGCTATGATGAAGAGAGGGAAGACAATGGGTTTTGCACTTTATTACGAGGGTTATCTTGCTTTATCCTCCCCCACAGCCTTAGGGATCAACTTTAAAAGCTCAGGGATGTTGCTGTGAATTATGCAAGTTTCTTTCATGTATCTCAAGGCATCTGTCAGCTTTGGAAATCTAATTAACACATTAGACCTGTTGATTTAGCACACAAATCTTTCTAAACATGATGAATTCCTTGTTGAAATCAATAAGCATTTTGTCTTAAAAGACACTAATAGACCCTGTCCTGGTGACTTTTCATAATTTTTTCTCTATTTCTGTACCTCTTAAAAGCAAAACTGAACAGAAAATGGCTCCTATTTATTTCTCTTTAGCTGGCGTATGAATTGACATCTGATTTTTGCCCCGTCTTTTTAAAACAACAAATGCAGACTGTTCATGCTGTGCATCTTTACAGAAACCACTCCAGTGTAAGTTATCATATTTAACCAAGAGTAGTTGTTAAAATCCTCCTGCTAGCAGCTCCCAGCTTCTAGAAACAGACCACAGAAGCTGATCCTGTTCATCTGGAGTGGCTGAAGACTGATCCAGGATTCACTGAGATTTGGCCAATTCACAGGGAAAGTGAAAGCAACAGTGTTATGTTCTCCTCTGTCTTTCAGATCCCCAGGCATATTTTATATCAAAGAAACTCCATTCTTTATTACTATTTAGCGCTTGCATTAGCAAAATGCTCAATATCTGCATCTGTAGAATAGGACCCATGGCACTGAATAAAATGACAGTCCTTCCACAAGAGTTTTACAGAGCATAGAGAAGGCCGGTGGGTACACTCCTCTGAGATAACGGATGGTGCATAATGAAGGAGAAAAAAAAAAAAGGCGTATGACAGACTCCAGACACCCAAAGCCAGGCATGTGGAGCTCCTTTTCAATTGCCTGGGAAATGACTTTCCTGAAGCTGTAATTTCAAGCCTTGACTGCTTCATGCACCCTCTGCAACACACATTTTGATGTATTGCAATGAAATGGGAACTTCTAATTCTTTCTTTTTGCACCGGCTTATTTAAATATGAAAGGCTGATTCATGTAAGTATTTAGAAAAAATACCAGTTTACCTCATTATGGGCGACTAAGCTGTATGCAGACTGTTCGAAGTGTTACTTTCCAATCAGATAAAAATTTCGTGAGGGACCCCTTTTACAAGGGTTGCCATTTCAAGCGTGAAAGTCACTTTTGTGTGTGCAGGATGGATCTGTGTGAGGTACGTTACATGTACTGAATGGTGACAGTAATTTTGTCTGCAACAGAGAAGTGAAAGCTTCAAAGAAAAATATCAGTGACAAATGCACTAGAAACACATAATACCAGCTGGCTGGTCCTTCCTGGAGGCAAACCTTTTTTTTTTAATATTAAAAGGTCTTTCTCTTTAGGTGGTCTGATTAGCTGTTGTAATTTGACAGTACAGGAAAATGATACCTGAATTCATTTTTCAAAAGATAGCTGCCCTGGCATTTAATCTCTGCATCATCTTCTAAATCTTTCCAACACTTTCACTGTTCTGCTCTTGGGCAGGTTCTACAGCTGCCAAATGAAGTGCTGTTTTCCCTCACACAGGCAGTCACTTAGTGGCTGTCACCAAGAGAAAATACCTGCTCGTATGGGGAGCTAAGCATGGGAAGGAATAAATACAGCAGGCAGGCAACAGGGCTTATAAAGCATGTCGGAAACTCTCCCCCCAGTACCTTGGGACCCTCTCCAGCACAATTCCCACACTAGGTAAAATGATTATCTTTTTTCACAACTTTCTTTGATGTCTGGGGAGGTGTTTCTGTGTAACAAGTGTCACAGAAACAGCCTCAGAGGTCTCAGAGGCTGCTGGGAATCCCTGATGTCAATCCTGGCCATCTTCTAGCCTCCAGTCCACTGGTCTTCAAGTCCTCTCATATTAAACTCGCCATCAGGGAGCAGAATGACAGCAGGCACACCCAGCAGCTTTGGGAGGGTGCTCGTCACCCATCAGGGTCTTTATTGCACGAGTTCCTCTCTAGTTCTTAACACTGATGTGTCTGATCAGGCACTGAAACGGATTAAGGTTGTCCCTGTCCACCAAAAAATACACAGCTCGCAAAAGACTATGTTTGGCTCCAGACATTATAAGGTTAATTGTCATGGTTTTTAGATGAGAACATAAAGAAAAAAAATCTGTGCTACTACCCTTGGAGAACAAGGATCATTTGGTGGTGAACAGTGTGAGTAGCTGAGGATCTAAGCTCACAGGGTCATGTGCTGTCATTGACCTGTGCAGGATTTGCCCATGAGGCATTTTCTTACATTTTATTATCTGCCATTCCTAAGCCAACACATTTCTCCTCTCACTGCCCCCACCACTGCAATTTTACGACATGGAATTTTACTAAATTGGTTTCGAGCCTTTTGCAATCAGTAGGAGCCTGGCTTTCAAGTACAATCTATATTTTATTCAGGCCTCAAATTCTCTCTGAAGAAGCTCTGGGTAGTATATCCTAGGACTTCCATTTCATTTTTTATTTTATATTGGATTACATTTTGAAAAATGTTTGGTGCTGGCAGTTGGGGTTCGACATTGAGAACTGCTCAGCTGTTGTGTAAGCTTTTCAGTAATGTAGCAGAATTTACAACAGTGCTCAATTTTGACCATCTGCAAATGCATTTCCTTATTTTTTTCGTAGGAGCAATCATGCTGCTCTCAGACTTGACAATCTGGATGCTTTATGAAATGCCTTGGCTGGTGAAGCTGGATGATGAACCCCCAAAACCTGGCCCAAAACATGCTGTGATTTCAGTTTCGCTTTTTAAAGCAAGTAAAATTAGCAGGATTGCTCCAGATAATGCTGTTCCACTGAAGGTGTAGGTAGGATATTAATGGTTAGGAAAGTTTTTTAAAAATACTGATGTCTGTTTATACTCCTGGGTGCATAAATTCACCTAGAGTTCTGTAATATCATAAAACTTGTCTACTCTTAGATGCTTAAATCATTTGGTAATCTAACACAAATGCACTTTGGAATCTTCACCCTGAAGTCTCATTAAAAGTTATTGGGATTCCTAGTCCTAAATTGATTTTTGGAAGATGAAACTCATAGAATCATAGAATCATCTGGTTGGAAGAGACCTTAAAGATCATCGAGTCCAACCGTTTCTGAAAAATATTCTTCCTGCAATTCTTTTAAATACTTTTACTTGTTACCAATTGCACTTTTCCTTCTGTATTGGGAAAGTCTTTCATTATTTTATTGAGATGATTGCATTTTTGCTTTTCAGTGGAAGAGCTCCAGGGATATTGTACTCTGGCTTTTGCTGGAGCCTGATAGGAAGTGACTGTACGTACCTTTCACATCTGTCATGGCACGATGGAGAGATCTTCAGGTCTTGGGACTATCTTGCTAGATTTACCTCCCAGAAATTTTTGTAGGTAAGAGAGATGTGAGCATATTTGATAATGTTGAGGTTTTATTTCTCTGCAAATGTAACCTGACTCCTCTTCACCACTTCTAAAAATGACTGTTTTTACAGCTTCTGTGCAACAGGTTTAGCTTAGGGCAGTTCTCCACAGCACGGAAGATGAGAAGAATTAGATGTGTGAGATGTTTATGTATATGATGCGCAGAAGGGATCCGGGGATCTCCACAGCTAGGGCAGCATCTGCTGACTTTCTCATGCCAGAAAGATACAAGAATTGGGAAAGAACACAAGAGGGACATGGGGAAGGAAATGGAGGATATTAATTGAAACACTAATAAACACTTGTGGGGAATACTTTCATCCCATAGGTGCTGGAGGAGTGCACACAGAAACTGCTTATTCTGCTCATAGTTCTTATCCCATTTCTTAGTAACTCTACTAGGAGCTGCCCTGCATGCAAGCAGTGAGCCATCAATTTCCTACCGTAAAACAAAAAGAGTCTAAGAATAAATTTCATGTTGAGCAAGCCAGTTATTCATCTGTTAGTGGATTTTCCCTCCTGACTAGCTTCACTGCAGCCTTTGGCCTCTGTTGGTTTTCCCCAGCTTTTTCCATAGCAGTAACCGCTTCCTACCTGCAGTGCTGCCGGGAACCAAACCCCAGCCCAGGGCAGCAGAATGCTGTCCCTGGTGTCTCAGCCTCACCAGGGAGCTCCAGTCCTCAAACCGAAGTTTTGTTTTCATCATACTAGAGTCTACTTGGAAAGCTCATCCTTTCAGACGCAGTGTGGTGGGACCGTTGCCCTGGATTGCAGCAGTACCTCAGTGGGGAGCAGCTGGGCTGCAGCAGTTTGAATTTTCAGAACTGCACACTGCTCCTGATGCCTGGAAGGTACATGAACTCAGAAGCTAATGGCCAAGCAGGTACCTACGAGAGCTCAGTTTATTATTCCCACAGTTTTTGAAGTTGCTCCACTCCCTACAAAAAGCATTTCAGAAGCCACAAGGTGGAGATGTTAAAGTTAGCAGCCCAATTCTATTAAAAGCCATGCCAGAACGTCCGCTGACTTTCCCTGAACCAGGCAGAGTCTGCACTGAAGATTTGAAGTGCAGTCTGTTGCACGCTCATACATTCAGCACAGCTTTCTGCTGCTCACCTTTGGTATTCAGGAAATTTGTGTCTGCTCACTGCAAAACATTAACAGATTAAACTATTTAGGAAACTCCAGAAAGCCTAGGTTGCTGTTGGAACCTTGTTTTAGTTTGATAACATTCAGTTACCCCCAATTCTTTTGAAAATCTAAACTTTGACTAAGTTTCCCCCAAAATTCTGGTTTTCTGAAACATATGTAGTTGATTGGAAATGTTTAACATTTCTTTTACTGAGACTGTAGAGAAAGAGAAACTTTGAAGGCGGAAAAACTAACAGTCAAGGCAAATGAAGATGAAAGTAGAGTGGCATGTTCAGAGAGCATGGCCATGCGAGATGAGAGCCCAGACCGCAATCTCTGCTTTCTTCCCATCCGTTTGAAGGATTTTAATCTACCAGCAAGATCTGACAGAGATTCCTCACCACGTTTCCCCCTGAAACGCTCCCCAAAATGCCCTTCCTCCAAAAGCAAAGGTAGCTGTAACACAGATTGAGGTTTGTGGATCAGCTTCCTAACAAGAAGGGTGAGGTGTTTGTAGGGGGAACTCTGCTGCTGTCAATACAGCCAGTTCAATTAATGCCACTGCAACCAGCAGCAGCTACTCTGCGTGGGAGAGGAGGAGTGAATTAGACTTAGAGGATGGTAATTAACAGCTGGCTGGCAGAGGCATTTGGTCTGCCCAGCTGTTCAAAGCTCGTTATTACAGGTAAAGTCCCAGTACAGCACAAGCAGGACAACCTGACTCGAAATGTTGGAAGGGGGGAAGCAAAGTGCTGGTTTGCATTGTTGAATGGGCTATGGTATTGATAGGTAGAGAGTACGTTCATTTTTCATTTTCACAAAATATATCCTTCAGGATGAAGTTATGGGAAATTCATCTTGGAGCTGTAAAGTGAGTTTATTAGGAAAACAGTATCCTTAGTCCTGGGCTGAAACCAAAAAAATATTCTTATGTAACATATATGAGGGATTGTTTTAACCTTTGGTAAAACAGATAAAAGATGGATTTTGAATACTATAACTTTGCTTTCCAAACCAGCATTTCTTTCAGGGTCTTTTAAAATGTTGCTGAAATTACCCATGTTTAATTTCGTCATATGTGGCATTACAGATAACAAGTCTATCAATAGAATCAAACTTACTGATCCTACGTGTTAAAATTAGAGCTGTTTTCCCTTCAAATGTGGTAAAAGAAGAATGAAGCCTTATTCCTAATCTCTCAAAATACTTTGCAAAACGTCCAGTCACTGACTCTTGTTTATGCATAGGTAAAATATGAACACTGCTGGGCAAAATGCGGCTGTGCTGAATCCATGGCAAATTTCAGTACTGAAAACGTGGTGATGTCAGACCATCACTGTAAGTGGTGCATCTGCATCACACAGCAAGCCAAATGCAAGATCCTGGTCTCAGGCACTCCGGTTATCAGCTTTTTCTTAAACAATTGTTTCCATAAAAGTCATTTCCCTGCCCGTAAAACTCCTTCGACTATCAGTTCCCTCTGTTGAACCAGACAAGACCATTTCTCATCTGAGTGATTTTGACCTGTACTCAGAGTGTTTGCTAACAGTACTGTAAATCAAGATAGCATAGCGTTCAGGAAGTGCTTCACTTCTTAGAGTTTGAATGTAGTATCACCCTGGGTGTGGTCAGATGAGAAGAGCTCCAGGCTGTGGCCCCACTGCTGGGCACAGGGTACACCTCCCATGGCAGGGATTACAGTCCCCCAGGCAGACCTCACCCATGTCAGCCCTCACCAGCTCACTGCCCTCTTCTGCAAGGCAATTTTCTCTTAATTAGTGTTACCCTACATCTACTTCACTCCATGCTTGGTAGAAAGAAGGATCAAAAAGCCCCAAACCAACTAGGTGTCTTCTCTTCAAGCCTCACCTCGCTGCTGCCTTACTTTTATGCTTGGGAAATGCAGTGGTTTTAAGATAGGCTTACATCTTTGAACGGGGAATCAGATTCCTATGCATATGGCTGTATGCCAGTCTTATATCTCACGGCAGAAAGCGGTTTGGATGTGATATAGAGGGTTAAATCACCTTCGGTTATCTCCATGGAAGTGCCCTTATTCACTTTTTTCTAATTGTAGAGCACCAACTCTTAAGAGGTGTTGTTCCTCACTACTAATCAGCAAAATCACTTGTCACCAGCTTCAATGTCCCACTCGTTTTCTGCCCTCCCTGCTGGGAGAAGGCAGCACAGGAACAAAGCTCTACAGAATTGCTTCTTATGTTTAAATCCTTGGAGACAACAAATGGCTGGGTGGTTGCAGGAGCTTTCTGCTCCTGCCAGCTGTCTTCCCTGGCTCTTGGTCAGCAGAAGCAGTTGCCTAAGAAATATCTGTCCACCAAAATGTTCCTCCCCACCACCTGTCTGTGATTCAATTACAACTTTGAGCACTGCAAAGGCATGGAGGTGATGTATTCCCTCTCTGAAGTGTGATGAAATCAAGTGCTTAGAAGGCACAACACCCCCTTCATACTAGAAGTTAAAATCCTTTATCCATGCCTTCTTGCTCTTCTTTTCCCATCCCTCCTCTCTGAAAAGGTAAGCTAGTTTGCATGTACTCAGAGGTAAATACAAACACTCCACGCTCCTTTGGATGTAGTGCTGATGATGAAATTAATAGAGTTCAAAGCAGTGACCACAAACCATTAGGTTTGGGGGTTTTTTTGAATAAAATATAGTAGGTAAGAATGTGCCAGTGTAATTGTCTGGCTGATTCCTGAGTCCAAGTGACCATTAATTTCTGTGCTTCTGAGAATATAACATTGAAAAATCTCTATTCAGTGGGACATTCGACATGTGATTTGTTTAAACATTAAACATTCTTATCTTTAAAATAATGGCTCAGCTTTTAGCAGCCACAAGACTCCCACTTCTCATTTTAGTTCAGATTGGAACATAATTGAGGTTCTCCCAGGGTGACGCTGAACACTTAGAGGACTATTCGCAGTGGAAAATATTTCTGTTTTGTTTGTGTCACAGAAAAAAAAACATGCCTTTTTATTTCCAGGCAGTATTTCAGTATTAATTAGGCAGTAAAGACTAATGGGACAATCCTTAATTGCTCAGTCCAGAACTGGGGTCCGCAGAGAAGTCAAGGACGATGTTTTAATGGTGAGTTTCTATCTTACAGTTTTTGCTGTTGATGCTGTGCAGAGCTTTAAAGTGGGTACTGCAAATGGGAGGGAAGATATGAGACAGGGGGTAAGAAAATAAGGAAAGGAAGGGGTAGCTGAAATGATATAAAGATGTTTTTGCTTTTCCTTCAAGCACCAGTCTTACTTCAGACCAAACTAGACTGTATAGATGCCATGAAGCCTATAAATTAGGCCTGCTGTGAAGGTGGATCATGTTGGAGACACACCGTCCCATCCTGAGGGGGCTGAGCTGAGGAGGCCACCAGAGGTACCTGGGGCAGTACTGGTTAGCCTTGCCTGACTGCTTCTGACTACAGGTGGGAAAGAAAGGGGACCCGGGGCTGGGTTTCCTGCAGGGGACAAACAGAACCATAGAGCCTAGAGGAGAGGATTGAAGGAAACAACTGGGAGTTGAGGAACAAGGACTGTGGGAGCTGGTTTGACTTAGCTGCAGGATCAGTGCCTGCTGTATCCTCTTTCAGCAGCCTTAGTTACAGGGAGGATGTTTGTGGGGGTCCTCTTGGCTCCAAAATCTCCTGCCCACATCTCTCTATTGCCATCCTTATCACAGCACTTACAAAACTGCAAATGATAGTCATTTCAATGAAAAAATCCTGTAATTTGACATAGTCTCATTCTAGATTACCATGTTTGCTTCTGTGAGGTCCTCTGCCACTTTCTGTGCAAAAATTTGTTGGTTGCAGTTTCATCCCAACCTCACTAGTGAGAGAAACACAAGGCACAGTGCAAAGCCACTCACCTGGGTGTGCATGGAGAATATAAATAATGTTCTCCCCTTCAGCACTAACAGGAGACACTGATTTCTCTGAGGTCAGTGTTCCTCATTCACAGTGCCTAGGGACCTCTGTTGATTTTACAACCTGAATGTGCCAAACACATAGCAGAAGACGTCTTTATGCTTATGTCATTTACTGCTTATGTTAATGTAAACTTTATAAGGCAGAAGATTTATGCTTTTTAATCCATCACAATACTAATGTGCTTTTTGTGATAGGATGTCATACATCACAGAAATGAACCCTGCTGGGCCCTGCTTCCCCTATGCCAACTCCAGCTAGTTCAGTGGTAGAGCAGGAGCTGCTAACCCAGGCGGAAGATGACCCTGAAGGCTGGCTGTTCCTTTTACATTCATTCTCTTAAAACAGTTATGAGAAATTGCCATGCAAAAAGACAGCTTGAGTTGTTCTGCCTGCAGGCGAGGGTCAGTCCCCAGCTGAGGTTCACCGTCTATCATGGTGTGCACAGCATGTGTCGCTTCTCAAGTGCTTAGGCACACAGTGCTTAAGGAAAAGACCATGTATGATCTTCAGAGTGTCAGGAACAGGGGGGTCAAAGATGGTAGGGTTCAGAGCAAGCTATCTGAGTCAAGGAGATTAAGGACAAGGCTTCTTTAATCAAGGGATCTGCCAGACACAAAATGCTACTTTTGTGCTGCTGCCATTCTTCTTATTCGGCTCAAAAACGTTGGTTGTCAGTTGTTTATCCTTCACCTATTTATTTAAACCATGGCATTAAGCTCAGATGAGTCTTCCCTTCCCTCTACTTCTCCCCTCTCACAGCAAGGTGCATTTAAAGACAGGTTTATATAAAACAGCTGCTGCAGGAAGAAGGATACTGGCATGATGCAGCCACCCTGTTGTGGAGTGGCATCCCAACCATCATAACTCCCCTCTTTCAGAAGCAACATGCTGCAGCCACTGAGATGAATAAGTTGGGCTGAGGTACCACCAAAGGCTCAGCATTGCACACTTGGGAAGGTCAGTGGAAAACACCCTGTAAGAGTTGCAGTCTTTTGTAAGCTAGGTAAGCTTTTAAGCAGAAGCCACATATGAGTCCAGAGATTGCCGAGGTCCAAGTCGTCACTGATGCCATCTGGAGCTCCGGCAGGATATTTTTCTGTGTTAGCCTGGCCAAATACAAATAAAAGCCACAGACTTGTCTCCTAGCATCAGCTTGAAGGCAAAGCGCCAAAAAAGAAAAAAATCTCACTATCCTTTCACTGCCATAACAAGGCTTCTTCCAAACACAGCTTACAGCCTTTGCCCCTGAGTGCATGCTCCTGTCAGCTACCTCACAGGCTTCCTAGAGCAGCAGCTGCAGGAACCAGAGGGGGCCCTGAGGTCACCAACAGCTTCCTTACACTGAGCAGCCTCACCTGGGGCTCAGCCACACCTGCAGCCTTATTTAAGCTCAGCCCCAGGCTCCTAGAACCGTCACTGAGCTGAGCTGGTGCAGGTGCTGCTCTAACCGTGTCTCCTGGGTGGGCTGCAGCCGAGCCAGTAGTGTAAGTTGCTTTTCTTTTTGTTGTGAGGATAGAGCTTCTTTTTCTTTGGTTCAAGGCTGCTGCATTTCAGCACAGAAGTGATCTGCCTGCCTGGTAGTAACTCACCTGTGATAGCAGTAAAGCTTTGCAAAGTGTTGAGCTTAGAAGGCGGGGGGAAAGGGGGACTTAGTTTTGTGGTAATTCATCTGACTGCCTTGTAAGTGTTTAATAAGGTGCATCAAAGAGAACTGTGTAAATACGCTTCTTGTGACTTGTGAGCTGTTATCTTTTGGTAATATACCTGAATCCCATGGTAATGCACACAGTGATACTCGGTGCATTGTGCAACAAACAGCTCAGCTTCAGGATTTTAGTACTGGTTCAGTGATAAGCCCTGAACAATTTCATTGATGGAATCTGCACTAGGGGAATTGAGGGAAGTTGGATAGCCTGTCTCGTTTCCAGAGGACCTTTTGTGTGTATGGGAGGGGACAGTGAGGGAGCAGGAGTTAGTTTATCCATCTGCAATGCAGAGAAACTGGTCCCAACTCACTGTTAAGGTGAAGCTTAGGTCATTTGCAAATCACTTTTATGGGTAAGTGTGCAGCATATAATTATATCTGAACAAAGCACACTTGCTTCTTCCAAAATAAATAAATACAATATATGTATGGCCTGCCAGAGCTGAAAGGTTTGGAGTCTGGAGATCTGAAAGTGCTGAGCTGCAGTGTTTGGAGAAAGGAATTGGTATGAGGCACTTACAAAACTAAAACTCGTGGCTTTTTAACAAGCTTGAAAAGATAGTGCGTGAGGAACAAAGAACTGGGAGCAAAGCAACATGCGGAGGCAATGTTAAATTTCTTCATTTGTTCAGTGTTTTCTTAGCGGCATTTTCACATCAAGATGAAGACTTGAAGTAGTCTGCTTATGTCAATAGAAAAGAGATACAGAGCCAAATGTGCACCCCAATTGTTATATTTTTAGAAAATTTCAGAAACTGAAATTTTACAAGAGAAATGTGCTTTTCCCCTAGGGGAGTGGAGCACAGACTGTGTGGAGCTCTCTCCTAGCAGGAGCAGCAGGTAAACCTACAAAATAAAGGTAGCACCTGGTAGGTGGTACCTGAGCAAGGAAAGATGGGGGGAGAAGGTGACTTTTGCTCTGAGGCACTCAATTATGGACCCTGGTGCAGAATTTAAGAACAAACAAAGTCCTAAAAAAAACCAAACCCCAGATGTGGAATGCTTTGTCAAAGAGCTTAACTTTTCTCCGCTCATCTGTACTTGAGGAAACAAATGACCTTGCAGCCACGCTTTATGTAGTGGACAGCATTTGAGAGATGTCCGAATGGTTCAAGATGGTGCTGTAGCAACATCAGTGAACGATGTGAAAGCTGGGTTCAGCTAAAAGCAGAACTAAAAGTGACTCTGTGCTTACAAATGCTTCATGCAGACATGAATGCAAACAAGGATAGAGGCTACACAAACTGTGATAGGAACAGTGCTGTCAGGGGAAAAAAAAATATCGTGATCTCTGACAATCAGCTAATACAAAGTGACATCTGCTAAGTGAAGAGCCAGACCCCGCGCTGCTGCTGCCAGCCAGCCATGCAACTGGAGAATTGCCTCTGCTAGCTGCTCTGCTTCGCAGCACCAATGATGGGGCTCGTGTCCAGAAGCATTGGGCCAAAAAACACAAATCCCCTCAGACAGCATCAGTGAAGTCCTCATGAAACATGAATAAGGCTGTGTTGGTCCAGCACAAACCCAGAAATGCCTCATTAAGGAATATTTTTGTTTGCCAGTGACATATTAATGAACTTCACTGACAAACACAAGTCTTAAAGCAGCCTGGTATCCAAGAGTGGAAATGTGATATTTCAGACCTGCAGGTCTCCTCCAGGAAGGTGTCACAGGTAGGATCACAACCTGTTGGATCTAGAGACTGGCATGTCTTCGAGCAGCAGCACTTGAGCTTTGCTTCAGTGTGGAGTTGACCACCACACATTTGCCCAAATGTCACTACTTACTGTGTATGTGCGTGTCCATGCAATGGGTTGCTTTTGAGTGTCACCCTTTAATTTTGGGTGTTAATAATTCGCTCTCACTATGGAGGAAATTGCTGCAAGGCTTCCTACCAGTTCCTTTATGGTAGAAGAAATAGGCTGTACACAAGGTGAATTGGAATACTGAGCTTTAGTGTTTGTAGCAACTGCTACAGCAGCACTGGCCTGTAGTTCCCACCCTTGTCCTTCAGAAACACCTGAATACAGTTAAGGAAACCTACCTCTGGCTATTTATCCAAAACTAAAGGCTTGTGACTGTGAATATTACCATGACAAACGTGAAACAGGCATTCGACAGGGAGTCTTTACAAAAGGAGTTAGGGAGGAGTGAAAACAAACGCTTCTCACAACTCGTCTCCATCAAGTACTTGATGAACTAAAGGAGGGGGGTAGGAATTACAAATCTCAAAGGCGCTCTGAATTCAATGCATACATAATTTTGGGCATCAGGAATGGGCTTAGTAACTGCGTGCTGCGAGTGTAGTGTTTTAGCTGAGCAGAAGCAGACTGGTGGTTGGAAACGTGTAAGAGAGCAGCAGGTTGGTTGTTCAGCAGTGAATGGACATCTGCTGTTAGGCTCCTGGCTCCCTAATTAGCAACTCAGATTTTCAGAAGTATTGAGTGCCTGACAGCTCCAGCTGGCTTATGTTGTAGTTATGAGGAGTCCAATGCCTTGGAAATATCTCTTGGTTTTGCCTTGCATTTAGAAATCTAAGTGTTGGCAACAGTTCGCTAAACGCTACCCAACTGGCAGAACTTGCGGGCTGATCTCCAAATCGTTGATGAAAGAACTGGAGGTAGAGGTGGTGTTCTAAGGCATACAGATACCTTCACAAAAATGGGTTTTAATATAAACGCTTTCCATGCTGCTCTGCCATGAAGAAGGCTGCTCCGAGGGGCTTTAGCTACTTCTTTTCATTATCTGCTCCTCACAAGAAGATTTCAGCTTCAGTGCTCTGACTCTGGCTCCTGAAGTGGAGAGAGACAGATAAACAGCAAGGCTGGCAGGCAGAGATGCCGAGGTATAAATGTCCAGAGAAAGTATTAAGAAGGAAAAATCAACTGTTTTTGATAGACTGATTTTGAGAGACTTTTTTTTTTTTTTGAGGAAGGTTAGTGTCAAAGATACCAGCAACACTTTGGCAGAAGGGGAGGAGCCAGTTGGTCAGTTCTTGGTCATTTATTGGTCTTTTATGTACTCCAGACAGAAAACTCAAATAGGGTGAATATCTTAATGGAAAAGGGAAGGCGCCGAAAGAAAAAAAACAGATATTGATGATTTATGGCAGAATATACTTACTACATTTTGACTGGTAAGATCCCTATTGTTAAACGTGCAGATGATTTCCCACTGTAGTATTCTAGATGGATTTACTTAAAGTTTCGTTGAAGTTTGTAAGAATTGGGGTGAAATTTGCAGGGTGGAGCTCTGAGCTAAAAATTTGAGCAAAAAATGTCTATGTTGTTTGAAGCCAGTATTTTTATTGAACTTTTTATATCTCTTTTTGCCTTACACAAAATGAAAAATCTTGTAAGTTTACAGCCCTCCCCTAGCTGGAAAGCCTCCACTTTGTGTTGAGATAGCTGAGTTGAAAGCTCATGGAGTCCTTGAGCACTTCAAAATCTATCGATGAAAAATAACAGGTTATTACTGTCTGAGAAGGTATCCATCCGATTTAGCATTTCCTCTGAGTAGAATTAGAGCTATAACTAATTGTAATGCAGTTCTGAACGGCTCTTGGGTACCTGGCTTCTGACACCGTTAATCAAACTGGAGGTGCAGAGCACTCAGCTGCAACCCAGGGCAATTTGTTATGCAAGGTGGAGATGGAAATAGTTCTTCTGGTGTCTCTGGTGGTTGTGTCTCCTCTAGTGCATGATGAGGAATGGAATTCCTAATATCAACGCAGAGTTTTGAAACAAAAATCTTGGTTTTCTGCGCATCAATGGCATTATTTTGAAATGCACATTTATTTCTAAATTCCTACTGATATTGCATATTCCCTAATACCTTCTTGGTATTGTTCCCTAATTTGGGCAGTGACATAAATTGTATTGCTTGTAGCCCTTCAGAGACTTGTTTTAAGGTACCAGAGGCCAGTTGTGTTTTTCTGAGGGATGCAGTTATCAGTGCTTCAGATCTTAAAACTGGAATGCAGTTTAATAAGCCTGTCGTTCTGTCTTAGGCACTGTGAGGTCTCACTGGTTTTGTGGAAAGATGATTAATGGTAGTGAAAACAATTAATTATGAAATGGCATTATGGAATACATGAAACTTCAAGTGACTTGCATCTCACTTATTCAGGCTTCTTAATGAACCATGACTTTAATGATCGGTGTCAATGGATCTTGCACATGTAAGAAGTAAACTTACAAACAAAAAGAAACATAATTAAACTCGGTTAGAAGGAAAGATGAAGTAACAAGCAGTAACCTCAAGAAGTTTAAATGTCTGGCAAAGTTATAAGCCAGGTAAAAGCACGATCCTTTTACATAAAATGCCGACCATCTTTGATAAGATGTATTTGTACCTGACTTACTTACAACTGAATTTGAGTGGAGTATTTTATGCAGTAGCTCATGCAATATTCACGTGGGCTTTCTCTCATGTACTAGTGAATGGCTGAAAGACTCAGCAGAGGATGACAAATGTCAGACCTGAGCTGAGCTGAAACGTCTCTAGAGAGATGCTGTGGAAAATGGTAATAGTTCTTGTCCTTTTTAACAACTTCCCTTAGCAAGCAGGATGAGCCAGTACGGAGTGTGGTGAAACGGCCTGGGGATCCTACAGTGCACCTACCACTACAAATAGAAAAGTTAATTCAAAAAGAGATAAAGACTGGTAAAGATAAGATGCTCCAGCCTGGTAAGGAGTGAAAAATCACCCTGTGAGGGAGGCAGGTGGAAACAGAGGAAAGGTGTATGAGCTGAGAACTTGCAGAAAAGAGTAGGTGCACATTTAGAGAGGTTATTGGGCAAGGAAGCTGAGGACACCGAGAGAAGCAAATCTGTTTCTTTCAGGAATATAAAAGTATGTAAATCAAATACACAAGAATGCCATGCAGCTAACAAAAGATAGGAGGAAACTGAGACCAGTTTCAGCAGTGGCTGCATGCACGGATCAGGAATCATCATGAGTCCCTCTCTGCACGGCAGTCACCCTGAAACAACGCATCAGTTTCTGGGTATTCATTGACCAGGAAAATGCTGACAGGCTGGAGAATATTCTGGGGAGAGGAATAGTTACTCTGAGAGATCTGAGGGCAAAATTGACCTAAGCTGAAGGCCTGGGAGGAAGGAGAGGAGGGAGGCAGATGCCAAAACCCAGATGAGGCCACCAGATCTGGGTCTGTTGTAGACAGGAACATTCTCTTTAGATCCAGTCAGTGGATTTCATTACATCAATGTCAGATTACTCATAGCTTTTCAGTACCGTTCCTACGTGCTTTTCTGTCATTGCTGCATCAGTTTAAAATTGTCTTGAAGACAAATTTAATTCCTGGAGGAATTCTTGTATATTTTTCCTCCGGCAGTTCATCATTCTTATCTGCTATATTCGTTGTCATGAGGAAGATGATGGATTTTTACATATACTGAGCAATTTAAACTAACCTTTTTCATTTTTCTTTTTGGAGGTTTAGTTATTAACTATCTCCTCCTCCTTTTAGTGTTTAACCTTTCCAGAAGCTTGTCTTTGTTTCTCTTTTTGCTATCAACCAGCTATTTGATTTCTTTGAGAAACTCTTCCTGAATTCCTCTCTCAATCTTTTCTTGACTGAAAGGTTGCAATGGAACTGATTACTGCACTTCACGTCCCACTCTCTGCATCAAAAGAAAGCAGAATATTCTGCTAATCCTCTCTACTATTTAGAAAACAAAGGAACTGAAGACCAAATGTGAGTTGTGTGGAGTATGTCCTAGTCTACTAGCACATCCATCCAGAAGTTCATTCATCAAAACACAGACACCATTACATGAGCTGCACGCCTTCATGTGGATGCCTGAATGTCCTGCCTGTGTTTTGAGTGTCTTCCCAAGAGAGGGCACAGAGATCACGTTATTCCTTTTCTATGTAGAAATCCTTTTCACGTATGGAAATTGTTATTGCTTCCCCTTGCTGCTCTGAACATCACTCATGCATCATGTCCCCATCTGATGTTTATCTTTCTGACAAACTGGAGGATAGTGCTGACTCCCTGTTCTTACCATCAATCCTTCCCTGCGGAACTGTCAGCCACCTAATTGTGCCTCATCTCACAGCTGGGTAGATGATTGTTACAAACTAAATGTAGGATCTTTATTTGCCCTTCTTTTTTCAGTCCATTCCTGTAACTTCTCAGTCTTCTGAATTTTGTCCTAAACAGGCCCAGAACAGTATATGGAAAATGCATGTTCAGAATGAGAACTTGAGGAGATTCATCACTGCAGAACAGTCCAGAGGAGTCATTGCTAAGGGGAAATGGAGGGCCTGAGAGTGAAGCTAAGAAGTGTTTGGCAAACCTAATTAACCAGGGGGCATGTTTGATGAATGATATTTCTAAGTAAATAGTTACATTAAGAATAATTTTTTTAAAAAGCAGCAACAAGGAGCTACATCACAGGAGAAAAGTCAAAGCTGCAGTCATCTGCATTTTTAGATAATACCAACTGGGAGTTAAGGAAGCAGAAATAAAGGCTCAGTTGCTAATAGAATGCATACTTGGAATGAATATCGGGGACAAATGACATTTCTGAGAAACCTGCATATACTGGCCCTAGTAATGAAGTTTGAAGTTGTACTAACACTTTCTGCTTTAAGAGTTTGCCTGTGGAGGCTTTTTTCATTGCAATGGGTTCAACCTTTCCAGCAAACAGACACAGGATGTAAAATAAAAAACCCCTCTGATGTCTGTTCATTGACAGCAGTGGGGCTACAAATTATACAAGTCTAAGAGGACTTTGTCTTCGGCAAACCTTAGACCATGTACTGAAGACCTTTATTCTACAAGAAGATAGTACATAAGCAAAACCTTTGATTTTTACCCATAAAAATAAATGTAGGTGACTTCACTCATGTCTGTCAAACCATTGATATTGGTGTTACTTGACTGCACAGCGTTAGTATGTCCAATACAATCAGTGTCCTTTTTTTAGCTGAAAAAGGAGAGGGGGGAAAAATCCTGAGTTTTGGAAGAAATCATGTGAGGTTCCCATTGATATCGACATGAGAAAAGGAAGGATTAAGTGAGGTATTTATTGGCTTGCAATTGCTAATTTATGGGGCTAAAGACTGTTTTTTGTTGGCAGTGTTGTTGCTTGTTTTCAACCAATTTAATTTATTATCATTTAGGGGTTGTGCTTGGGAAGGAAGGTCATCATTGCATTAGTCATAGTAATTAGTGAAGAAGAAATAAGTTAATGTTTCATGGAAAGTTTTTGTAGAAGAGCTACCTGAGCTTTACCTGTGTCCTCAAAGGCAAGCTCCAGATCTACCCTATAGAGCAGCTTTTCTTTTGCTTTCTTCCTCTCCTAGATTGTGAGGGTGTGAGCGGGCTTGGAAAACACAGCCTGAAAATTATGTTAGCTGAAAAACAGAAAGAGTTCTCTGATGCCAAATAGAGATGTCTGTGGAAGTACTTGTGATGCCGGAGAGATGCTGCCAAAAGAGGGGAGGTTTAAATACACGTATGGTTTTCCTTTAGCAGAAGGCAATGAGAAATTTTGTGAAGAGTGGGGAGCGAACCAGAAAAATAAGCTCAAGGAAATAGTGTCTAAAGCTTTGAGAGCAACAAAGTGGCATCCTAAAAATTGATTAGAAGTAGACAAAATCCAATACCTTCCCAGCCTATTTACCAGCTAGGACCAGGCAGACTCTAGCGCTTGCTGTCCTGCAGCTGGTAAGGACTGCAAAGCAGACGAGATCTGCCTGGGATGCGTGTTTCTTCAAAGGTCAGATCGATTTGCAGTGCCAGCTTTGAAGAGCTGCTTTTCCTCCTAGCCACTCTGAGATGCGTTTTCCCTTCCTTTTGCAAGGGTGTGTGGAAAGATGTGAGTGCATCTGCTTCGTTTAGGCAATCTAGTGCAGGGCATTGTAAGTTCAAAGGGAATACGAAGCAACAGGAAAAGTGATAAACAAGCACAGTGACATAAACTGGGCAGACTAGTGATAAAGGACGCAGTGTCCAAGATGAAAACTCTTCAGCCACTAGTTGAGAGGCCACTAAGACTTCAGGCATAGCCTCAAAGAGGTTCAACCTGGACTTTGGTGAGAGAGAGAAGATTAATAGGACCATTATAGGATACTCAAAGGGGATCAGTGGGGCTATGAAAAAATTTTTAAGGAAATTTCCCTGATTTATATGAATACACCACCATGAACAACACTAGCTATAAAAGGGTGTGTTTGATCAGAGATGCCTCGCAGATGCCTGTGCTATCAGTAACATCATTACTGCGTACTTGCAGCCAGAGTGACTGTGGCCCACCCTTTGGTTTGATTGAGCTCTGCTTCAGAAGCAGCCAGTAAATCAAGGGCGTACGGCTCATTTCAAGTGCATCAGGCTATGGACTCTGCAGGGGAGAACAGAAAAAGCTTGCGGTTACCTGAAACGTGGAGGTGTTTTCTGCATGCTGGAAAGGGCAACGCAGAGGGAAGAGTGCAATCCAGCTATGGCTGTAGCAGATTGAATGATGAAGAGTTTTGCTTTTCACAAGGACAAGGGATGGTTGGAGGGGCAGGTCTCTCCCCAGTGACAACAGGATGCAACTGCCCTAGCTTTAGCTCTTCTCACCTGACACAGCCCTTCCACACTGTGTTACCGTGCTTTGGACCCCAGTGAGGGCAAAACACAGCTTGGGCTTGTGCTGTAAAATTCCACCAGGAGTGGCTTTCAGTGCAGCCACCAGATCTATACAGGGTACTTTGAACAGGAAAAACATCTTAAATAATAACTTCTCGTGGTACCCAACAGGTCGTTTTAGGCTGCAGGCTAACAGAAAGGGCACCAGCTCTTCTGAGTGTAGGG